>NW_025533122.1:0-300000 GCF_020631705.1 Daphnia magna
GTGTTATCTGGGATGGGATGCTCTGCGGTGACTCCCATTCCAAAGTGGCTATATGTGAAATGACTTCATTCGAGCGACGTGAACAATATCTGATTTTCCCCGTCCGGTTGAGGAGATTACTTCGTAGTTTACTGGTGTAGTTTCTCAACACCTTGAATGGTCCCCTAACTAGTGACAATATAGAAGTAAAAACTCATGGTATAACAGTGTATTCACATTGAATACAAGTATATTCCATGCTGTTTACATATAGAAGTAAAAACTCATGGTATAACAGTGTATTCACATTGAATACAAGTATATTTCATGCAGTTTACATATAGAAGTAAAAACTCATGGTATAACAGTGTATTCACATTGAATACAAGTATATTCCATGCTGTTTACATATAGAAGTAAAAACTCATGGTATAACAGTGTATTCACATTGAATACAAGTATATTCGATGCTTTTACATATAGAAGTAAAAACTCATGGTATAACAGTGTATTCACATTGAATACAAGTATATTCCATGCAGTTTACATATAGAAGTAAAAACTCATGGTATAACAGTGTATTCACATTGAATACAAGTATATTTCATGCTGTTTACATATAGAAGTAAAAACTCATGGTATAACAGTGTATTCACATTGAATACAAGTATATTTCATGCAGTTTACATATAGAAGTAAAAACTCATGGTATAACAGTGTATTCACATTGAATACAAGTATATTTCATGCAGTTTACATATAGAACTAAAAACTCATGGTATAACAGTGTATTCACATTGAATACAAGTATATTTCATGCTGTTTACATATAGAAGTAAAAACTCATGGTATAACAGTGTATTCACATTGAATACAAGTATATTTCATGCAGTTTACATATAGAAGTAAAAACTCATGGTATAACAGTGTATTCACATTGAATACAAGTATATTTCATGCTGTTTACATATAGAACTAAAAACTCATGGTATAACAGTGTATTCACATTGAATACAAGTATATTTCATGCTGTTTACATATAAAAGACTAAAAACTCATGGTATAACAGTGTATTCACATTGAATACAAGTATATTCCATGCAGTTTACATATAGAAGTAAAAACTCATGGTATAACAGTGTATTCACATTGAATACAAGTATATTCCATGCTGTTTACATATAGAACTAAAAACTCATGGTATAACAGTGTATTCACATTGAATACAAGTATATTCCATGCAGTTTACATATAGAAGTAAAAACTCATGGTATAACAGTGTATTCACATTGAATACAAGTATATTTCATGCTGTTTACATATAGAACTAAAAACTCATGGTATAACAGTGTATTCACATTGAATACAAGTATATTCCATGCAGTTTACATATAGAAGTAAAAACTCATGGTATAACAGTGTATTCACATTGAATACAAGTATATTTGATGCTGTTTACATATAGAAGTAAAAACTCATGGTATAACAGTGTATTCACATTGAATACAAGTATATTCCATGCTGTTTACATATAGAAGTAAAAACTCATGGTATAACAGTGTATTCACATTGAATACAAGTATATTTCATGCTGTTTACATATAGAAGTAAAAACTCATGGTATAACAGTGTATTCACATTGAATACAAGTATATTTCATGCTGTTTACATATAGAACTAAAAACTCATGGTATAACAGTGTATTCACATTGAATACAAGTATATTTGATGCTGTTTACATATAGAAGTAAAAACTCATGGTATAACAGTGTATTCACATTGAATACAAGTATATTCCATGCAGTTTACATATAGAAATAAAAACTCATGGTATAACAGTGTATTCACATTGAATACAAGTATATTCCATGCAGTTTACATATAGAACTAAAAACTCATGGTATAACAGTGTATTCACATTGAATACAAGTATATTTCATGCTGTTTACATATAGAAGTAAAAACTCATGGTATAACAGTGTATTCACATTGAATACAAGTATATTTCATGCTGTTTACATATAGAAGTAAAAACTCATGGTATAACAGTGTATTCACATTGAATACAAGTATATTTCATGCTGTTTACATATAGAAGTAAAAACTCATGGTATAACAGTGTATTCACATTGAATACAAGTATATTCCATGCTGTTTACATATAGAACTAAAAACTCATGGTATAACAGTGTATTCACATTGAATACAAGTATATTCCATGCAGTTTACATATAGAAGTAAAAACTCATGGTATAACAGTGTATTCACATTGAATACAAGTATATTTCATGCTGTTTACATATAGAACTAAAAACTCATGGTATAACAGTGTATTCACATTGAATACAAGTATATTCCATGCAGTTTACATATAGAAGTAAAAACTCATGGTATAACAGTGTATTCACATTGAATACAAGTATATTCCATGCAGTTTACATATAGAACTAAAAACTCATGGTATAACAGTGTATTCACATTGAATACAAGTATATTTCATGCTGTTTACATATAGAAGTAAAAACTCATGGTATAACAGTGTATTCACATTGAATACAAGTATATTTCCATGCAGTTTACATATAGAAGTAAAAACTCATGGTATAACAGTGTATTCACATTGAATACAAGTATATTTCATGCTGTTTACATATAGAAGTAAAAACTCATGGTATAACAGTGTATTCACATTGAATACAAGTATATTTCATGCTGTTTACATATAGAAGTAAAAACTCATGGTATAACAGTGTATTCACATTGAATACAAGTATATTCCATGCAGTTTACATATAGAAGTAAAAACTCATGGTATAACAGTGTATTCACATTGAATACAAGTATATTTCATGCTGTTTACATATAGAAGTAAAAACTCATGGTATAACAGTGTATTCACATTGAATACAAGTATATTTCATGCTGTTTACATATAGAAGTAAAAACTCATGGTATAACAGTGTATTCACATTGAATACAAGTATATTTGATGCAGTTTACATATAGAAGTAAAAACTCATGGTATAACAGTGTATTCACATTGAATACAAGTATATTTCATGCAGTTGTTTACATATAGAAGTAAAAACTCATGGTATAACAGTGTATTCACATTGAATACAAGTATATTTGATGCTGTTTACATATAGAACTAAAAACTCATGGTATAACAGTGTATTCACATTGAATACAAGTATATTCCATGCAGTTTACATATAGAAGTAAAAACTCATGGTATAACAGTGTATTCACATTGAATACAAGTATATTCTGATGCAGTTTACATATAGAAGTAAAAACTCATGGTATAACAGTGTATTCACATTGAATACAAGTATATTTCATGCTGTTTACATATAAAAAGTAAAAACTCATGGTATAACAGTGTATTCACATTGAATACAAGTATAATTCCATGCAGTTTACATATAGAAGTAAAAACTCATGGTATAACAGTGTATTCACATTGAATACAAGTATATTCCATGCTGTTTACATATAGAAGTAAAAACTCATGGTATAACAGTGTATTCACATTGAATACAAGTATATTTCATGCAGTTTACATATAGAAGTAAAAACTCATGGTATAACAGTGTATTCACATTGAATACAAGTATATTTCATGCAGTTTACATATAGAAGTAAAAACTCATGGTATAACAGTGTATTCACATTGAATACAAGTATATTCCATGCAGTTTACATATAGAAGTAAAAACTCATGGTATAACAGTGTATTCACATTGAATACAAGTATATTTGATGCTGTTTACATATAGAACTAAAAACTCATGGTATAACAGTGTATTCACATTGAATACAAGTATATTTCCATGCAGTTTATATATAGAAGTAAAAACTCATGGTATAACAGTGTATTCACATTGAATACAAGTATATTTCATGCTGTTTACATATAGAAGTAAAAACTCATGGTATAACAGTGTATTCACATTGAATACAAGTATATTTCATGCTGTTTACATATAGAAGTAAAAACTCATGGTATAACAGTGTATTCACATTGAATACAAGTATATTTCATGCTGTTTACATATAGAAGTAAAAACTCATGGTATAACAGTGTATTCACATTGAATACAAGTATATTCCATGCAGTTTACATATAGAAGTAAAAACTCATGGTATAACAGTGTATTCACATTGAATACAAGTATATTTCATGCATGTTTACATATAGAAGTAAAAACTCATGGTATAACAGTGTATTCACATTGAATACAAGTATATTTCATGCTGTTTACATATAGAAGTAAAAACTCATGGTATAACAGTGTATTCACATTGAATACAAGTATATTCCATGCAGTTTACATATAGAAGTAAAAACTCATGGTATAACAGTGTATTCACATTGAATACAAGTATATTTGATGCTGTTTACATATAGAAGTAAAAACTCATGGTATAACAGTGTATTCACATTGAATACAAGTATATTCCATGCAGTTTACATATAGAAGTAAAAACTCATGGTATAACAGTGTATTCACATTGAATACAAGTATATTTCGATGCTGTTTACATATAGAAGTAAAAACTCATGGTATAACAGTGTATTCACATTGAATACAAGTATATTCCATGCAGTTTACATATAGAAGTAAAAACTCATGTATAACAGTGTATTCACATTGAATACAAGTATATTCCATGCAGTTTACATATAGAAGTAAAAACTCATGGTATAACAGTGTATTCACATTGAATACAAGAAGTATATTCCATGCAGTTTACATATAGAAGTAAAAACTCATGGTATAACAGTGTATTCACATTGAATACAAGTATATTTCATGCTGTTTACATATAGAAGTAAAAACTCATGGTATAACAGTGTATTCACATTGAATACAAGTATATTCCAGATGCTGTTTACATATAGAAGTAAAAACTCATGGTATAACAGTGTATTCACATTGAATACAAGTATATTTGATGCAGTTTACATATAGAAGTAAAAACTCATGGTATAACAGTGTATTCACATTGAATACAAGTATATTCCATGCAGTTTACATATAGAAGTAAAAACTCATGGTATAACAGTGTATTCACATTGAATACAAGTATATTTGATGCTGTTTACATATAGAAGTAAAAACTCATGGTATAACAGTGTATTCACATTGAATACAAGTATATTCCATGCAGTTTACATATAGAAGTAAAAACTCATGGTATAACAGTGTATTCACATTGAATACAAGTATATTTGATGCTGTTTACATATAGAAGTAAAAACTCATGGTATAACAGTGTATTCACATTGAATACAAGTATATTCCATGCAGTTTACATATAGAAGTAAAAACTCATGGTATAACAGTGTATTCACATTGAATACAAGTATATTTGATGCTGTTTACATATAGAAGTAAAAACTCATGGTATAACAGTGTATTCACATTGAATACAAGTATATTTCGATGCAGTTTACATATAGAAGTAAAAACTCATGGTATAACAGTGTATTCACATTGAATACAAGTATATTTCATGCTGTTTACATATAGAAGTAAAAACTCATGGTATAACAGTGTATTCACATTGAATACAAGTATATTTCATGCTGTTTACATATAGAAGTAAAAACTCATGGTATAACAGTGTATTCACATTGAATACAAGTATATTTGTTCATGCAGTTTACATATAGAAGTAAAAACTCATGGTATAACAGTGTATTCACATTGAATACAAGTATATTCCATGCAGTTTACATATAGAAGTAAAAACTCATGGTATAACAGTGTATTCACATTGAATACAAGTATATTTGATGCTGTTTACATATAGAAGTAAAAACTCATGGTATAACAGTGTATTCACATTGAATACAAGTATATTCCATGCAGTTTACATATAGAAGTAAAAACTCATGGTATAACAGTGTATTCACATTGAATACAAGTATATTTCATGCTGTTTACATATAGAAGTAAAAACTCATGGTATAACAGTGTATTCACATTGAATACAAGTATATTTCATGCTGTTTACATATAGAAGTAAAAACTCATGGTATAACAGTGTATTCACATTGAATACAAGTATATTCCATGCAGTTTACATATAGAAGTAAAAACTCATGGTATAACAGTGTATTCACATTGAATACAAGTATATTTCATGCTGTTTACATATAGAAGTAAAAACTCATGGTATAACAGTGTATTCACATTGAATACAAGTATATTTCATGCAGTTTACATATAGAAGTAAAAACTCATGGTATAACAGTGTATTCACATTGAATACAAGTATATTTGATGCTGTTTACATATAGAAGTAAAAACTCATGGTATAACAGTGTATTCACATTGAATACAAGTATATTTCATGCAGTTTACATATAGAAGTAAAAACTCATGGTATAACAGTGTATTCACATTGAATACAAGTATATTTCATGCTGTTTACATATAGAAGTAAAAACTCATGGTATAACAGTGTATTCACATTGAATACAAGTATATTCCATGCAGTTTACATATAGAAGTAAAAACTCATGGTATAACAGTGTATTCACATTGAATACAAGTATATTTGATGCTGTTTACATATAGAAGTAAAAACTCATGGTATAACAGTGTATTCACATTGAATACAAGTATATTTCATGCAGTTTACATATAGAAGTAAAAACTCATGGTATAACAGTGTATTCACATTGAATACAAGTATATTTCATGCTGTTTACATATAGAAGTAAAAACTCATGGTATAACAGTGTATTCACATTGAATACAAGTATATTTGATGCTGTTTACATATAGAAGTAAAAACTCATGGTATAACAGTGTATTCACATTGAATACAAGTATATTCCATGCAGTTTACATATAGAAGTAAAAACTCATGGTATAACAGTGTATTCACATTGAATACAAGTATATTTGATGCTGTTTACATATAGAAGTAAAAACTCATGGTATAACAGTGTATTCACATTGAATACAAGTATATTTCATGCAGTTTACATATAGAAGTAAAAACTCATGGTATAACAGTGTATTCACATTGAATACAAGTATATTTGATGCTGTTTACATATAGAAGTAAAAACTCATGGTATAACAGTGTATTCACATTGAATACAAGTATATTTGATGCAGTTTACATATAGAAGTAAAAACTCATGGTATAACAGTGTATTCACATTGAATACAAGTATATTTGATGCAGTTTACATATAGAAGTAAAAACTCATGGTATAACAGTGTATTCACATTGAATACAAGTATATTCCATGCAGTTTACATATAGAAGTAAAAACTCATGGTATAACAGTGTATTCACATTGAATACAAGTATATTTGATGCTGTTTACATATAGAAGTAAAAACTCATGGTATAACAGTGTATTCACATTGAATACAAGTATATTCCATGCAGTTTACATATAGAAGTAAAAACTCATGGTATAACAGTGTATTCACATTGAATACAAGTATATTTCGATGCAGTTTACATATAGAAGTAAAAACTCATGGTATAACAGTGTATTCACATTGAATACAAGTATATTTGATGCTGTTTTACATATAGAAGTAAAAACTCATGGTATAACAGTGTATTCACATTGAATACAAGTATATTTGATGCTGTTTACATATAGAAGTAAAAACTCATGGTATAACAGTGTATTCACATTGAATACAAGTATATTCCATGCAGTTTACATATAGAAGTAAAAACTCATGGTATAACAGTGTATTCACATTGAATACAAGTATATTTGATGCAGTTTACATATAGAAGTAAAAACTCATGGTATAACAGTGTATTCACATTGAATACAAGTATATTTGATGCAGTTTACATATAGAAGTAAAAACTCATGGTATAACAGTGTATTCACATTGAATACAAGTATATTCCATGCAGTTTATATATAGAAGTAAAAACTCATGGTATAACAGTGTATTCACATTGAATACAAGTATATTTGATGCTGTTTACATATAGAAGTAAAAACTCATGGTATAACAGTGTATTCACATTGAATACAAGTATATTTGATGCAGTTTACATATAGAAGTAAAAACTCATGGTATAACAGTGTATTCACATTGAATACAAGTATATTCCATGCAGTTTACATATAGAAGTAAAAACTCATGGTATAACAGTGTATTCACATTGAATACAAGTATATTTGATGCTGTTTACATATAGAAGTAAAAACTCATGGTATAACAGTGTATTCACATTGAATACAAGTATATTCCATGCAGTTTACATATAGAAGTAAAAACTCATGGTATAACAGTGTATTCACATTGAATACAAGTATATTTGATGCAGTTTACATATAGAAGTAAAAACTCATGGTATAACAGTGTATTCACATTGAATACAAGTATATTCCATGCAGTTTACATATAGAAGTAAAAACTCATGGTATAACAGTGTATTCACATTGAATACAAGTATATTTGATGCTGTTTACATATAGAAGTAAAAACTCATGGTATAACAGTGTATTCACATTGAATACAAGTATATTTGATGCAGTTTACATATAGAAGTAAAAACTCATGGTATAACAGTGTATTCACATTGAATACAAGTATATTTGATGCAGTTTACATATAGAAGTAAAAACTCATGGTATAACAGTGTATTCACATTGAATACAAGTATATTTGATGCTGTTTACATATAGAAGTAAAAACTCATGGTATAACAGTGTATTCACATTGAATACAAGTATATTTGATGCAGTTTACATATAGAAGTAAAAACTCATGGTATAACAGTGTATTCACATTGAATACAAGTATATTCCATGCAGTTTACATATAGAAGTAAAAACTCATGGTATAACAGTGTATTCACATTGAATACAAGTATATTTGATGCTGTTTACATATAGAAGTAAAAACTCATGGTATAACAGTGTATTCACATTGAATACAAGTATATTCCATGCAGTTTACATATAGAAGTAAAAACTCATGGTATAACAGTGTATTCACATTGAATACAAGTATATTTGATGCAGTTTACATATAGAAGTAAAAACTCATGGTATAACAGTGTATTCACATTGAATACAAGTATATTTGATGCTGTTTACATATAGAAGTAAAAACTCATGGTATAACAGTGTATTCACATTGAATACAAGTATATTCCATGCAGTTTACATATATATGGAAGTAAAAACTCATGGTATAACAGTGTATTCACATTGAATACAAGTAGTATATTTGATGCAGTTTACATATAGAAGTAAAAACTCATGGTATAACAGTGTATTCACATTGAATACAAGTATATTTGATGCAGTTTACATATAGAAGTAAAAACTCATGGTATAACAGTGTATTCACATTGAATACAAGTATATTTGATGCAGTTTACATATAGAAGTAAAAACTCATGGTATAACAGTGTATTCACATTGAATACAAGTATATTCCTGATGCTGTTTACATATAGAAGTAAAAACTCATGGTATAACAGTGTATTCACATTGAATACAAGTATATTCCATGCAGTTTACATATAGAAGTAAAAACTCATGGTATAACAGTGTATTCACATTGAATACAAGTATATTTGATGCAGTTTACATATAGAAGTAAAAACTCATGGTATAACAGTGTATTCACATTGAATACAAGTATATTTGATGCTGTTTACATATAGAAGTAAAAACTCATGGTATAACAGTGTATTCACATTGAATACAAGTATATTCCATGCAGTTTATATATAGAAGTAAAAACTCATGGTATAACAGTGTATTCACATTGAATACAAGTATATTTGATGCTGTTTACATATAGAAGTAAAAAACTCATGGTATAACAGTGTATTCACATTGAATACAAGTATATTTGATGCAGTTTACATATAGAAGTAAAAACTCATGGTATAACAGTGTATTCACATTGAATACAAGTATATTCCATGCAGTTTATATATAGAAGTAAAAACTCATGGTATAACAGTGTATTCACATTGAATACAAGTATATTTGATGCAGTTTACATATAGAAGTAAAAACTCATGGTATAACAGTGTATTCACATTGAATACAAGTATATTTGATGCAGTTTACATATAGAAGTTAAAAACTCATGGTATAACAGTGTATTCACATTGAATACAAGTATATTTGATGCTGTTTACATATAGAAGTAAAAACTCATGGTATAACAGTGTATTCACATTGAATACAAGTATATTTGATGCAGTTTACATATAGAAGTAAAAACTCATGGTATAACAGTGTATTCACATTGAATACAAGTATATTTGATGCAGTTTACATATAGAAGTAAAAACTCATGGTATAACAGTGTATTCACATTGAATACAAGTATATTTCATGCAGTTTACATATAGAAGTAAAAACTCATGGTATAACAGTGTATTCACATTGAATACAAGTATATTTGATGCTGTTTACATATAGAAGTAAAAACTCATGGTATAACAGTGTATTCACATTGAATACAAGTATATTTCGATGCAGTTTACATATAGAAGTAAAAACTCATGGTATAACAGTGTATTCACATTGAATACAAGTATATTTGATGCAGTTTACTATATAGAAGTAAAAACTCATGGTATAACAGTGTATTCACATTGAATACAAGTATATTCGATGCAGTTTACATATAGAAGTAAAAACTCATGGTATAACAGTGTATTCACATTGAATACAAGTATATTCCATGCAGTTTACATATAGAAGTAAAAACTCATGGTATAACAGTGTATTCACATTGAATACAAGTATATTTGATGCTGTTTACATATAGAAGTAAAAACTCATGGTATAACAGTGTATTCACATTGAATACAAGTATATTTGATGCAGTTTACATATAGAAGTAAAAACTCATGGTATAACAGTGTATTCACATTGAATACAAGTATATTTGATGCAGTTTACATATAGAAGTAAAAACTCATGGTATAACAGTGTATTCACATTGAATACAAGTATATTCCATGCAGTTTACATATAGAAGTAAAAACTCATGGTATAACAGTGTATTCACATTGAATACAAGTATATTCCATGCAGTTTACATATAGAAGTAAAAACTCATGGTATAACAGTGTATTCACATTGAATACAAGTATATTTGATGCAGTTTACATATAGAAGTAAAAACTCATGGTATAACAGTGTATTCACATTGAATACAAGTATATTTGATGCAGTTTACATATAGAAGTAAAAACTCATGGTATAACAGTGTATTCACATTGAATACAAGTATATTTGATGCAGTTTACATATAGAAGTAAAAACTCATGGTATAACAGTGTATTCACATTGAATACAAGTATATTTGATGCAGTTTACATATAGAAGTAAAAACTCATGGTATAACAGTGTATTCACATTGAATACAAGTATATTTGATGCAGTTTACATATAGAAGTAAAAACTCATGGTATAACAGTGTATTCACATTGAATACAAGTATATTTGATGCAGTTTACATATAGAAGTAAAAACTCATGGTATAACAGTGTATTCACATTGAATACAAGTATATTCCATGCAGTTTACATATAGAAGTAAAAACTCATGGTATAACAGTGTATTCACATTGAATACAAGTATATTTGATGCTGTTTACATATAGAAGTAAAAACTCATGGTATAACAGTGTATTCACATTGAATACAAGTATATTCCATGCAGTTTACATATAGAAGTAAAAACTCATGGTATAACAGTGTATTCACATTGAATACAAGTATATTTGATGCAGTTTACATATAGAAGTAAAAACTCATGGTATAACAGTGTATTCACATTGAATACAAGTATATTTGATGCAGTTTACATATAGAAGTAAAAACTCATGGTATAACAGTGTATTCACATTGAATACAAGTATATTTGATGCAGTTTACATATAGAAGTAAAAACTCATGGTATAACAGTGTATTCACATTGAATACAAGTATATTTCGATGCAGTTTACATATAGAAGTAAAAACTCATGGTATAACAGTGTATTCACATTGAATACAAGTATATTTCATGCAGTTTACATATAGAAGTAAAAACTCATGGTATAACAGTGTATTCACATTGAATACAAGTATATTTGATGCTGTTTACATATAGAAGTAAAAACTCATGGTATAACAGTGTATTCACATTGAATACAAGTATATTTGATGCAGTTTACATATAGAAGTAAAAACTCATGGTATAACAGTGTATTCACATTGAATACAAGTATATTCCATGCAGTTTACATATAGAAGTAAAAACTCATGGTATAACAGTGTATTCACATTGAATACAAGTATATTTGATGCAGTTTACATATAGAAGTAAAAACTCATGGTATAACAGTGTATTCACATTGAATACAAGTATATTTGATGCAGTTTACATATAGAAGTAAAAACTCATGGTATAACAGTGTATTCACATTGAATACAAGTATATTTGATGCAGTTTACATATAGAAGTAAAAACTCATGGTATAACAGTGTATTCACATTGAATACAAGTATATTTGATGCAGTTTACATATAGAAGTAAAAACTCATGGTATAACAGTGTATTCACATTGAATACAAGTATATTTGATGCAGTTTACATATAGAAGTAAAAACTCATGGTATAACAGTGTATTCACATTGAATACAAGTATATTCCATGCAGTTTACATATAGAAGTAAAAACTCATGGTATAACAGTGTATTCACATTGAATACAAGTATATTTGATGCAGTTTACATATAGAAGTAAAAACTCATGGTATAACAGTGTATTCACATTGAATACAAGTATATTCGATGCAGTTTACATATAGAAGTAAAAACTCATGGTATAACAGTGTATTCACATTGAATACAAGTATATTTGATGCAGTTTACATATAGAAGTAAAAACTCATGGTATAACAGTGTATTCACATTGAATACAAGTATATTTGATGCAGTTTACATATAGAAGTAAAAACTCATGGTATAACAGTGTATTCACATTGAATACAAGTATATTCCATGCAGTTTACATATAGAAGTAAAAACTCATGGTATAACAGTGTATTCACATTGAATACAAGTATATTTGATGCTGTTTACATATAGAAGTAAAAACTCATGGTAGTAACAGTGTATTCACATTGAATACAAGTATATTCCATGCAGTTTACATATAGAAGTAAAAACTCATGGTATAACAGTGTATTCACATTGAATACAAGTATATTTGATGCTGTTTACATATAGAAGTAAAAACTCATGGTATAACAGTGTATTCACATTGAATACAAGTATATTTGATGCAGTTTACATATAGAAGTAAAAACTCATGGTATAACAGTGTATTCACATTGAATACAAGTATATTTGATGCTGTTTACATATAGAAGTAAAAACTCATGGTATAACAGTGTATTCACATTGAATTACAAGTATATTCCATGCAGTTTACATATAGAAGTAAAAACTCATGGTATAACAGTGTATTCACATTGAATACAAGTATATTCCATGCAGTTTACATATAGAAGTAAAAACTCATGGTATAACAGTGTATTCACATTGAATACAAGTATATTTCATGCAGTTTACATATAGAAGTAAAAACTCATGGTATAACAGTGTATTCACATTGAATACAAGTATATTTGATGCAGTTTACATATAGAAGTAAAAACTCATGGTATAACAGTGTATTCACATTGAATACAAGTATATTTGATGCAGTTTACATATAGAAGTAAAAACTCATGGTATAACAGTGTATTCACATTGAATACAAGTATATTCCATGCAGTTTACATATAGAAGTAAAAACTCATGGTATAACAGTGTATTCACATTGAATACAAGTATATTCGATGCAGTTTATATATAGAAGTAAAAACTCATGGTATAACAGTGTATTCACATTGAATACAAGTATATTTGATGCAGTTTACATATAGAAGTAAAAACTCATGGTATAACAGTGTATTCACATTGAATACAAGTATATTCCATGCAGTTTACATATAGAAGTAAAAACTCATGGTATAACAGTGTATTCACATTGAATACAAGTATATTTGATGCAGTTTACATATAGAAGTAAAAACTCATGGTATAACAGTGTATTCACATTGAATACAAGTATATTTGATGCAGTTTACATATAGAAGTAAAAACTCATGGTATAACAGTGTATTCACATTGAATACAAGTATATTTGATGCAGTTTACATATAGAAGTAAAAACTCATGGTATAACAGTGTATTCACATTGAATACAAGTATATTTGATGCAGTTTACATATAGAAGTAAAAACTCATGGTATAACAGTGTATTCACATTGAATACAAGTATATTTGATGCAGTTTACATATAGAAGTAAAAACTCATGGTATAACAGTGTATTCACATTGAATACAAGTATATTCCATGCAGTTTACATATAGAAGTAAAAACTCATGGTATAACAGTGTATTCACATTGAATACAAGTATATTTGATGCTGTTTACATATAGAAGTAAAAACTCATGGTATAACAGTGTATTCACATTGAATACAAGTATATTCCATGCAGTTTACATATAGAAGTAAAAACTCATGGTATAACAGTGTATTCACATTGAATACAAGTATATTTGATGCAGTTTACATATAGAAGTAAAAACTCATGGTATAACAGTGTATTCACATTGAATACAAGTATATTTGATGCAGTTTACATATAGAAGTAAAAACTCATGGTATAACAGTGTATTCACATTGAATACAAGTATATTTGATGCAGTTTACATATAGAAGTAAAAACTCATGGTTATAACAGTGTATTCACATTGAATACAAGTATATTTGATGCAGTTTACATATAGAAGTAAAAACTCATGGTATAACAGTGTATTCACATTGAATACAAGTATATTTGATGCAGTTTACATATAGAAGTAAAAACTCATGGTATAACAGTGTATTCACATTGAATACAAGTATATTCCATGCAGTTTACATATAGAAGTAAAAACTCATGGTATAACAGTGTATTCACATTGAATACAAGTATATTCCATGCAGTTTACATATAGAAGTAAAAACTCATGGTATAACAGTGTATTCACATTGAATACAAGTATATTTGATGCTGTAGTTTATATATAGAAGTAAAAACTCATGGTATAACAGTGTATTCACATTGAATACAAGTATATTTGATGCAGTTTACATATAGAAGTAAAAACTCATGGTATAACAGTGTATTCACATTGAATACAAGTATATATTCGATGCAGTTTACATATAGAAGTAAAAACTCATGGTATAACAGTGTATTCACATTGAATACAAGTATATTCGATGCAGTTTACATATAGAAGTAAAAACTCATGGTATAACAGTGTATTCACATTGAATACAAGTATATTTCATGCAGGTTTACATATAGAAGTAAAAACTCATGGTATAACAGTGTATTCACATTGAATACAAGTATATATTCGATGCAGTTTACATATAGAAGTAAAAAACTCATGGTATAACAGTGTATTCACATTGAATACAAGTATATTCCATGCAGTTTACATATAGAAGTAAAAACTCATGGTATAACAGTGTATTCACATTGAATACAAGTATATTTGATGCTGTTTACATATAGAAGTAAAAACTCATGGTATAACAGTGTATTCACATTGAATACAAGTATATTTGATGCCTGTTTACATATAGAAGTAAAAACTCATGGTATAACAGTGTATTCACATTGAATACAAGTATATTTGATGCAGTTTACATATAGAAGTAAAAACTCATGGTATAACAGTGTATTCACATTGAATACAAGTATATTCCATGCAGTTTACATATAGAAGTAAAAAACTCATGGTATAACAGTGTATTCACATTGAATACAAGTATATTTGATGCAGTTTACATATAGAAGTAAAAACTCATGGTATAACAGTGTATTCACATTGAATACAAGTATATTCGATGCAGTTTACATATAGAAGTAAAAACTCATGGTATAACAGTGTATTCACATTGAATACAAGTATATTTGATGCTGTTTACATATAGAAGTAAAAACTCATGGTATAACAGTGTATTCACATTGAATACAAGTATATTTCATGCAGTTTACATATAGAAGTAAAAACTCATGGTATAACAGTGTATTCACATTGAATACAAGTATATTTGATGCAGTTTACATATAGAAGTAAAAACTCATGGTATAACAGTGTATTCACATTGAATACAAGTATATTTGATGCAGTTTACATATAGAAGTAAAAACTCATGGTATAACAGTGTATTCACATTGAATACAAGTATATTCCATGCAGTTTACATATAGAAGTAAAAACTCATGGTATAACAGTGTATTCACATTGAATACAAGTATATTCCATGATGCTGTTTACATATAGAAGTAAAAACTCATGGTATAACAGTGTATTCACATTGAATACAAGTATATTTGATGCAGTTTATATATAGAAGTAAAAACTCATGGTATAACAGTGTATTCACATTGAATACAAGTATATTTGATGCAGTTTACATATAGAAGTAAAAACTCATGGTATAACAGTGTATTCACATTGAATACAAGTATATTTCGATGCAGTTTACATATAGAAGTAAAAACTCATGGTATAACAAGTGTATTCACATTGAATACAAGTATATTCCATGCAGTTTACATATAGAAGTAAAAACTCATGGTATAACAGTGTATTCACATTGAATACAAGTATATTCCATGATGCTGTTTACATATAGAAGTAAAAACTCATGGTATAACAGTGTATTCACATTGAATACAAGTATATTTGATGCAGTTTACATATAGAAGTAAAAACTCATGGTATAACAGTGTATTCACATTGAATACAAGTATATTTCATGCAGTTTACATATAGAAGTAAAAACTCATGGTATAACAAGTGTATTCACATTGAATACAAGTATATTTGATGCAGTTTACATATAGAAGTAAAAACTCATGGTATAACAGTGTATTCACATTGAATACAAGTATATTTGATGCAGTTTACATATAGAAGTAAAAACTCATGGTATAACAGTGTATTCACATTGAATACAAGTATATTTGATGCTGTTTACATATAGAAGTAAAAACTCATGGTATAACAGTGTATTCACATTGAATACAAGTATATTTCATGCTAGTTTATATATAGAAGTAAAACCTCATGGTATAACAGTGTATTCACATTGAATACAAGTATATTTGATGCAGTTTACATATAGAAGTAAAAACTCATGGTATAACAGTGTATTCACATTGAATACAAGTATATTTGATGCAGTTTACATATAGAAGTAAAAACTCATGGTATAACAGTGTATTCACATTGAATACAAGTATATTCCATGCAGTTTACATATAGAAGTAAAAACTCATGGTATAACAGTGTATTCACATTGAATACAAGTATATTTGATGCAGTTTACATATAGAAGTAAAAACTCATGGTATAACAGTGTATTCACATTGAATACAAGTATATTTGATGCAGTTTACATATAGAAGTAAAAACTCATGGTATAACAGTGTATTCACATTGAATACAAGTATATTCCATGTGCAGTTTACTATATAGAAGTAAAAACTCATGGTATAACAGTGTATTCACATTGAATACAAGTATATTCCATGCAGTTTACATATAGAAGTAAAAACTCATGGTATAACAGTGTATTCACATTGAATACAAGTATATTCCATGCAGTTTACATATAGAAGTAAAAACTCATGGTATAACAGTGTATTCACATTGAATACAAGTATATTTGATGCAGTTTACATATAGAAGTAAAAACTCATGGTATAACAGTGTATTCACATTGAATACAAGTATATTTGATGCAGTTTACATATAGAAGTAAAAACTCATGGTATAACAGTGTATTCACATTGAATACAAGTATATTTGATGCAGTTTACATATAGAAGTAAAAACTCATGGTATAACAGTGTATTCACATTGAATACAAGTATATTTGATGCAGTTTACATATAGAAGTAAAAACTCATGGTATAACAGTGTATTCACATTGAATACAAGTATATTTGATGCAGTTTACATATAGAAGTAAAAACTCATGGTATAACAGTGTATTCACATTGAATACAAGTATATTTGATGCAGTTTACATATAGAAGTAAAAACTCATGGTATAACAGTGTATTCACATTGAATACAAGTATATTTGATGCAGTTTACATATAGAAGTAAAAACTCATGGTATAACAGTGTATTCACATTGAATACAAGTATATTCCATGCAGTTTACATATAGAAGTAAAAACTCATGGTATAACAGTGTATTCACATTGAATACAAGTATATTCGATGCAGTTTACATATAGAAGTAAAAACTCATGGTATAACAGTGTATTCACATTGAATACAAGTATATTTGATGCAGTTTACATATAGAAGTAAAAACTCATGGTATAACAGTGTATTCACATTGAATACAAGTATATTTGATGCAGTTTACATATAGAAGTAAAAACTCATGGTATAACAGTGTATTCACATTGAATACAAGTATATTTGATGCAGTTTACATATAGAAGTAAAAACTCATGGTATAACAGTGTATTCACATTGAATACAAGTATATTTGATGCAGTTTACATATAGAAGTAAAAACTCATGGTATAACAGTGTATTCACATTGAATACAAGTATATTCCATGCAGTTTACATATAGAAGTAAAAACTCATGGTATAACAGTGTATTCACATTGAATACAAGTATATTTCATGCAGTTTACATATAGAAGTAAAAACTCATGGTATAACAGTGTATTCACATTGAATACAAGTATATTTGATGCTGTTTACATATAGAAGTAAAAACTCATGGTATAACAGTGTATTCACATTGAATACAAGTATATTTGATGCAGTTTACATATAGAAGTAAAAACTCATGGTATAACAGTGTATTCACATTGAATACAAGTATATTTGATGCAGTTTACATATAGAAGTAAAAACTCATGGTATAACAGTGTATTCACATTGAATACAAGTATATTTGATGCAGTTTACATATAGAAGTAAAAACTCATGGTATAACAGTGTATTCACATTGAATACAAGTATATTTGATGCAGTTTACATATAGAAGTAAAAACTCATGGTATAACAGTGTATTCACATTGAATACAAGTATATTCCATGCAGTTTACTATATAGAAGTAAAAACTCATGGTATAACAGTGTATTCACATTGAATACAAGTATATTTGATGCAGTTTACATATAGAAGTAAAAACTCATGGTATAACAGTGTATTCACATTGAATACAAGTATATTTGATGCAGTTTACATATAGAAGTAAAAACTCATGGTATAACAGTGTATTCACATTGAATACAAGTATATTTGATGCAGTTTACATATAGAAGTAAAAACTCATGGTATAACAGTGTATTCACATTGAATACAAGTATATTTGATGCAGTTTACATATAGAAGTAAAAACTCATGGTATAACAGTGTATTCACATTGAATACAAGTATATTTGATGCAGTTTACATATAGAAGTAAAAACTCATGGTATAACAGTGTATTCACATTGAATACAAGTATATTCCATGCAGTTTACATATAGAAGTAAAAACTCATGGTATAACAGTGTATTCACATTGAATACAAGTATATTTGATGCTGTTTACATATAGAAGTAAAAACTCATGGTATAACAGTGTATTCACATTGAATACAAGTATATTTGATGCAGTTTACATATAGAAGTAAAAACTCATGGTATAACAGTGTATTCACATTGAATACAAGTATATTCCATGCAGTTTACATATAGAAGTAAAAACTCATGGTATAACAGTGTATTCACATTGAATACAAGTATATTCCATGCAGTTTACATATAGAAGTAAAAACTCATGGTATAACAGTGTATTCACATTGAATACAAGTATATTTGATGCTGTTTACATATAGAAGTAAAAACTCATGGTATAACAGTGTATTCACATTGAATACAAGTATATTTGATGCTGTTTACATATAGAAGTAAAAACTCATGGTATAACAGTGTATTCACATTGAATACAAGTATATTCCATGCAGTTTACATATAGAAGTAAAAACTCATGGTATAACAGTGTATTCACATTGAATACAAGTATATTTGATGCAGTTTACATATAGAAGTAAAAACTCATGGTATAACAGTGTATTCACATTGAATACAAGTATATTTGATGCAGTTTACATATAGAAGTAAAAACTCATGGTATAACAGTGTATTCACATTGAATACAAGTATATTTGATGCAGTTTACATATAGAAGTAAAAACTCATGGTATAACAGTGTATTCACATTGAATACAAGTATATTCGATGCAGTTTACATATAGAAGTAAAAACTCATGGTATAACAGTGTATTCACATTGAATACAAGTATATTTGATGCAGTTTACATATAGAAGTAAAAACTCATGGTATAACAGTGTATTCACATTGAATACAAGTATATTTGATGCAGTTTACATATAGAAGTAAAAACTCATGGTATAACAGTGTATTCACATTGAATACAAGTATATTCCATGCAGTTTACATATAGAAGTAAAAACTCATGGTATAACAGTGTATTCACATTGAATACAAGTATATTTCATGCAGTTTACATATAGAAGTAAAAACTCATGGTATAACAGTGTATTCACATTGAATACAAGTATATTTCATGCAGTTTACATATAGAAGTAAAAACTCATGGTATAACAGTGTATTCACATTGAATACAAGTATATTTGATCACTGTTTACATATAGAAGTAAAAACTCATGGTATAACAGTGTATTCACATTGAATACAAGTATATTTGATGCTGTTTACATATAGAAGTAAAAACTCATGGTATAACAGTGTATTCACATTGAATACAAGTATATTCCATGCAGTTTATATATAGAAGTAAAAACTCATGGTATAACAGTGTATTCACATTGAATACAAGTATATTTGATGCTGTTTACATATAGAAGTAAAAACTCATGGTATAACAGTGTATTCACATTGAATACAAGTATATTCCATGCAGTTTACATATAGAAGTAAAAACTCATGGTATAACAGTGTATTCACATTGAATACAAGTATATTTGATGCTGTTTACATATAGAAGTAAAAACTCATGGTATAACAGTGTATTCACATTGAATACAAGTATATTTGATGCTGTTTACTATATAGAAGTAAAAACTCATGGTATAACAGTGTATTCACATTGAATACAAGTATATTTGATGCAGTTTACATATAGAAGTAAAAACTCATGGTATAACAGTGTATTCACATTGAATACAAGTATATTTGATGCAGTTTACATATAGAAGTAAAAACTCATGGTATAACAGTGTATTCACATTGAATACAAGTATATTCCATGCAGTTTACATATAGAAGTAAAAACTCATGGTATAACAGTGTATTCACATTGAATACAAGTATATTTGATGCTGTTTACATATAGAAGTAAAAACTCATGGTATAACAGTGTATTCACATTGAATACAAGTATATTTGATGCTGTTTACATATAGAAGTAAAAACTCATGGTATAACAGTGTATTCACATTGAATACAAGTATATTTGATGCAGTTTACATATAGAAGTAAAAACTCATGGTATAACAGTGTATTCACATTGAATACAAGATATATTCCATGCAGTTTACATATAGAAGTAAAAACTCATGGTATAACAGTGTATTCACATTGAATACAAGTATATTCCATGCAGTTTACATATAGAAGTAAAAACTCATGGTATAACAGTGTATTCACATTGAATACAAGTATATTTGATGCAGTTTACATATAGAAGTAAAAACTCATGGTATAACAGTGTATTCACATTGAATACAAGTATATTCCATGCAGTTTACATATAGAAGTAAAAACTCATGGTATAACAGTGTATTCACATTGAATACAAGTATATTTGATGCTGTTTACATATAGAAGTAAAAACTCATGGTATAACAGTGTATTCACATTGAATACAAGTATATTTGATGCTGTTTACATATAGAAGTAAAAACTCATGGTATAACAGTGTATTCACATTGAATACAAGTATATTTGATGCTGTTTACATATAGAAGTAAAAACTCATGGTATAACAGTGTATTCACATTGAATACAAGTATATTTCATGCAGTTTACATATAGAAGTAAAAACTCATGGTATAACAGTGTATTCACATTGAATACAAGTATATTCCATGCAGTTTACATATAGAAGTAAAAACTCATGGTATAACAGTGTATTCACATTGAATACAAGTATATTCCATGCAGTTTACATATAGAAGTAAAAACTCATGGTATAACAGTGTATTCACATTGAATACAAGTATATTTGATGCTGTTTACATATAGAAGTAAAAACTCATGGTATAACAGTGTATTCACATTGAATACAAGTATATTTGATGCTGTTTACATATAGAAGTAAAAACTCATGGTATAACAGTGTATTCACATTGAATACAAGTATATTCCATGCAGTTTACATATAGAAGTAAAAACTCATGGTATAACAGTGTATTCACATTGAATACAAGTATATTTGATGCTGTTTACATATAGAAGTAAAAACTCATGGTATAACAGTGTATTCACATTGAATACAAGTATATTCCATGCAGTTTACATATAGAAGTAAAAACTCATGGTATAACAGTGTATTCACATTGAATACAAGTATATTTGATGCTGTTTACATATAGAAGTAAAAACTCATGGTATAACAGTGTATTCACATTGAATACAAGTATATTTGATGCTGTTTACATATAGAAGTAAAAACTCATGGTATAACAGTGTATTCACATTGAATACAAGTATATTTGATGCTGTTTACATATAGAAGTAAAAACTCATGGTATAACAGTGTATTCACATTGAATACAAGTATATTTCATGCAGTTTACATATAGAAGTAAAAACTCATGGTATAACAGTGTATTCACATTGAATACAAGTATATTCCATGCAGTTTACATATAGAAGTAAAAACTCATGGTATAACAGTGTATTCACATTGAATACAAGTATATTCCATGCAGTTTACATATAGAAGTAAAAACTCATGGTATAACAGTGTATTCACATTGAATACAAGTATATTTGATGCTGTTTACATATAGAAGTAAAAACTCATGGTATAACAGTGTATTCACATTGAATACAAGTATATTTGATGCTGTTTACATATAGAAGTAAAAACTCATGGTATAACAGTGTATTCACATTGAATACAAGTATATTTGATGCAGTTTACATATAGAAGTAAAAACTCATGGTATAACAGTGTATTCACATTGAATACAAGTATATTCCATGCAGTTTACATATAGAAGTAAAAACTCATGGTATAACAGTGTATTCACATTGAATACAAGTATATTGCATGCAGTTTACATATAGAAGTAAAAACTCATGGTATAACAGTGTATTCACATTGAATACAAGTATATTTGATGCAGTTTACATATAGAAGTAAAAACTCATGGTATAACAGTGTATTCACATTGAATACAAGTATATTCCATGCAGTTTACATATAGAAGTAAAAACTCATGGTATAACAGTGTATTCACATTGAATACAAGTATATTTGATGCTGTTTACATATAGAAGTAAAAACTCATGGTATAACAGTGTATTCACATTGAATACAAGTATATTTGATGCTGTTTACATATAGAAGTAAAAACTCATGGTATAACAGTGTATTCACATTGAATACAAGTATATTTGATGCTGTTTACATATAGAAGTAAAAACTCATGGTATAACAGTGTATTCACATTGAATACAAGTATATTTGATGCAGTTTACATATAGAAGTAAAAACTCATGGTATAACAGTGCATTCACATTGAATACAAGTATATTCCATGCAGTTTACATATAGAAGTAAAAACTCATGGTATAACAGTGTATTCACATTGAATACAAGTATATTCCATGCAGTTTACATATAGAAGTAAAAACTCATGGTATAACAGTGTATTCACATTGAATACAAGTATATTTGATGCTGTTTACATATAGAAGTAAAAACTCATGGTATAACAGTGTATTCACATTGAATACAAGTATATTTGATGCTGTTTACATATAGAAGTAAAAACTCATGGTATAACAGTGTATTCACATTGAATACAAGTATATTTGATGCAGTATACATATAGAAGTAAAAACTCAAGGTATAACAGTGTATTCACATTGAATACAAGTATATTCCATGCAGTTTACATATAGAAGTAAAAACTCATGGTATAACAGTGTATTCACATTGAATACAAGTATATTGCATGCAGTTTACATATAGAAGTAAAAACTCATGGTATAACAGTGTATTCACATTGAATACAAGTATATTTGATGCAGTTTACATATAGAAGTAAAAACTCATGGTATAACAGTGTATTCACATTGAATAGAAGTATATTCCATGCAGTTTACATATAGAAGTAAAAACTCATGGTATAACAGTGTATTCACATTGAATACAAGTATATTTGATGCTGTTTACATATAGAAGTAAAAACTCATGGTATAACAGTGTATTCACATTGAATACAAGTATATTTGATGCTGTTTACATATAGAAGTAAAAACTCATGGTATAACAGTGTATTCACATTGAATACAAGTATATTTGATGCTGTTTACATATAGAAGTAAAAACTCATGGTATAACAGTGTATTGACATTGAATACAAGTATATTTAATGCAGTTTACATATAGAAGTAAAAACTCATGGTATAACAGTGCATTCACATTGAATACAAGTATATTCCATGCAGTTTACATATAGAAGTAAAAACTCATGGTATAACAGTGTATTCACATTGAATACAAGTATATTCCATGCAGTTTACATATAGAAGTAAAAACTCATGGTATAACAGTGTATTCACATTGAATACAAGTATATTTGATGCTGTTTACATATAGAAGTAAAAACTCATGGTATAACAGTGTATTCACATAGAATACAAGTATATTTGATGCTGTTTACATATAGAAGTAAAAACTCATGGTATAACAGTGTATTCACATTGAATACAAGTATATTTGATGCAGTATACATATAGAAGTAAAAACTCAAGGCATAACAGTGTATTCACATAGAATACAAGTATATTTGATGCTGTTTACATATAGAAGTAAAAACTCATGGTATAACAGTGTATTCACATTGAATACAAGTATATTGCAAGCAGTTTACATATAGAAGTAAAAATTCATGGTATAACAGTGTATTCACATTGAATACAAGTATATTTGATGCAGTGTACATATAGAAGTAAAAACTCATGGTATAACAGTGTATTCACATTGAATACAAGTATATTCCATGCAGTTTACATATAGAAGTAAAAACTCATGGTATAACAGTGTATTCACATTGAATACAAGTATATTTGATGCTGTTTACATATAGAAGTAAAAACGCATGGTATAACAGTGTATTCACATAGAATACAAGTATATTTGATGCTGTTTACATATAGAAGTAAAAACTCATGGTATAATAGTGTATTCACATTGAATACAAGTATATTTGATGCTGTTTTCATATAGAAGTAAAAACTCATGGTATAATAGTGTATTCACATTGAATACAAGTATATTTGATGCTGTTTACATATAGAAGTAAAAACTCATGGTATAACAGTGTATTCACATTTAATACAAGTATTTTTGATGCTGTTTACATATAGAAGTAAAAACTTGTAATAGACCGGAGCAACTCCTCCCAGCAACAGCAGCCCCACCCAGCAAGAAGGTTGTTACGAATGCAACCTTCCCTGCGGATAATAGTTAATGATAAAAGTAAAAGTTATTGTAAACCCCTCCTTTCTTAACCTTCAATCTTTTGGTATATAAGCGCATGGTTGTATCGTCTTAAATAGAGTTAGTTTACTGGCAAATACACAGTCAAGAAACTATTACATTTGGAGGTCCCAACGAGACTGCAAGAATAACAACGAGACTGCAAGAATAACAACGAGAGTGCAAGAATAACAACGAGACTCTGGAAGAAAAGTTTCTGATCTGTGCTTCATTTGCTAGCTGCAAGTATTCAACGCTTCTATCACCAAGTCTTCAAGCAACCGACATCGGAACATCATCGAGGTAAGCGAATGCCGTTTGATTCACCTGTACAAAAGACTGCTCTCAACGTGAACACACTACTAACTTTATACCCCGTACTACAAGAATCTGATTTAACCGACGAAGACCCAAACCTAAGTCACCATCGAGAACAATTTGTGGACCATTGGAAAACCTTAATAGACTTAGAATTTAAGCAAGACTTAGAAAGAAGTAAAGCATACCAGACAACCTCAACAACTTAAAATATCCAACAGTTACAAACACAGAAACAAGAAGCAAGTCAGGCGACGCAAAATTCGCTGTATTTTTACACTTATTACCTTCTAGAAAAAACTTTAAAAGTAACAGATGGTGTAACAGCAGAAACCATTGCTAATGCTACTAAAACACTCAAAGACGATATAGTCGTACAAGGTGGGAACACCAGAACACTCGATAGTTTACTCCAACAGTTACACACATTGTACGGAAAAGAAAAAGAATTTTTGTTCGGTACCATCAGTGTATTGCAGAAAGAGTCAGTAATTGCACTAATTGAATATAAAAAGCAGATATCTTCGCTAAAATTTGAACTTTCAAAAGCGCAAAATCAATTGGAGAGTAACAAAAAGAAGGCAAAGAGTTCCAAATACACTTTAAGCAGTTCGTTAGAGCAACTTCAAGAAAACAACGAGGCTCTGAAAAACTCCCTTGAAAAAGCCAATTACCGAATCGCCGACCTAGAACAAAACCTTGAAGCCACCTTTGCAACCGAGAGCCAATTGCAGAATCTTCTCAAAAGAAAAGAGGAAAACAACGCAGCTGTCGAGACCGAAGGGCAAGAAATAATTAACAAACTTGAAGGTGAGAAGACCAGACTGATCCAGAAACTCAGCAGTGTGAAAAACCAGATAAAACAAGTATCAGAAACAGCAGATCAGCTCCAGAAAGAGATAAAAGTTTTGGCAGACAGACTCGACAAGGCTTCAACAGGGAAAATCAATTTAAAGAAAAACTTGCTAGATTTTACTTCGAAGAACAAGAACCTTGAAAAAGACCTTCAAGAACTACAAGATCGGGTACGAGGACAAGAAAATCAAATAATAATTCTAGAAAACCGGGTGAAAGAATACAAAAAACTTCAAGTTAAATTCGTCGAGACTGAAGACTCCAACGACTCAAGGCTAGACGAGGACGAACCAGGAGAAATAACCAAATTAGTGGGAGATATAAACGAACTGACCTTGCCGACAGACAATGGAGACAAGTCACTCCACTACGAGCTGGAAATTGAACAAGCAAACGACTTTGAACAAACAATAGAAAACCTGAAAACGCAAATAGAACACTTAAACAAAACAATCATCTATTTGGAGCAAGAAAATCAAAGCTTAAAAAGAAGGTCGACATGGGCGTAACACACGACGACGAGGACACTTCGGAAAAAAGGTTTGCGAATACCCGCAAGAAAAATCCCAAGGATGACGATATTCCAGCAACTGAGCAGGACGACGAAGACGCAAAGAAAGTGAACAGGTACTTCACTCAGCCAATAGTGAAGGCCTTAGGAGAGCTATTCTCCAGAGAAGACAAAAAGGCAATTCCAATCTTTAAAGGAAAAAGCACTGACAAATTAATATCAGAGTGGTTACGCGGCGCCGAACACGTAGCACGAAACAATGAATGGGACGACAACCAAAACATACGTTTCTTTTCTGATCGATTGAAAGGCGAAGCCTTCGAATGGCATGAAAACTACGCTGAGGAAGAAGGCGATGATCTAAATTACCAGGATTGGAAAGATGCACTAATAACAAGATTTCAAGACACCTACGACTTAGCTACGCTGGAGAAAAAACTTTCAAAATTAACTCAAAAACCAGAAGAAAACTGCAGAGCTTTTGTGTCAAGGTTAAATAATCTTTACGATACCATCGCTGGTAAAGAAGAAAGGGCTGACCATAACCAAACTATTATTGAAGGACAATTACTAAACAAAGTGAAAAAGATGAGGGATCACAGAAAAAGCAAAATCCTACTACAGGGATTACTACCAAAGTATAAAGCAGAACTTTATCTACGAATGCCAGAAAACACAGAAGACTTTGATGCATTATGTAAACAACTTTTCATTTCTGAAAAAATTCTACACACAAAAGAAGCTACAGACGACAAAGAGATGTCAGCTGTTATAGCAGGGATAACGCATCACGAAAAACAACAAGACGATAAAATCCAACTACTTGAGCAAAAATTATCAGAAGCTCTGTCAGAATTAAAATGTACTAATACGAAACGTGGATCCTCACAGGAAAACGACGTTACCATAGCTGCAACTGACCAATACGAAAACAGAAGACCACGTCCAAGTGAACGTTACTCAAGATCACGTGATTCGCGAGTGCGATTTGCTGACAGTCATAACAGCCGAGAATCAAGTCGAGAAAGAAGTCTAAGTAGAAACAGAGACAACAGCCCCTACCGCAGAGATTACAATTCGTCAGGACGAAGAAATTATAATCCTTCAGGATACAGGCAAACCAGATTTCCATCTCACCAACGTCCCTCATATCGGAACGACTACCCCAACCGACAAGGAAACTACAGCGGACCAAACAACTACAGACAACAAGCACGTTATAACAGCAACCAACATCCACAGCAGCAACAACACACTAGCAACAACCCTCGAACCACTGGAAATCGAGAAATAACCTGCTACAAGTGTAACCGAAGAGGACATATTGCAAGAGAATGTTGGACAGATATGGCACGTACCAACAACCAAGGTCCCCGATAAGCACCATTAAACCAATCCGTAACTCCCAGCTAACATACAATTTAGGATCAGATGTAGAAGTAGAAATACCAAAACTGATACGTATTCCCGTTAGAATTTTTAATAAGGAAATCATAGCTTTAGTGGACACTGGCGCAGCCGCTAGTTTAGTATCCAGTAAAATATTAGATACTCTAGAATGTAATGAAAACTTAAAACAAGTAGAAAATGCGAATCATCCTATTTTTAGAACGGTGTCGGGACAAGAACTTAAATCGATAAGGAAATTTGAATTTTCAGTTATTATCAATGATAATCATATTATTAACCATCACTTTTATGTTATGAAAAACTTAAATGAACAATGCATCTTAGGATTAGATTTCTTATCTAACAATAATGTGAAGATTAACACTAGAAATCGTCAAATATGTTATGATCACTTTGGAGTAGAACATCATTTTGGAAGTAATACCATGCCCATTTATAGCATATTATTTAGCAAAGCAGGCATCCATATACCACTAATCCCGATTGATAGAGAAGAAGAAGATCTTACACAACAAGATTATCGTAATTTAGAATCCTTCACTCAATTAGACTTTAATAATAAAACTAAGCAGATAGCTAAGATTGCTGAAAAAGAAGAACAAGCACTCAATGTATCAGACGACATATGTAATACATCCCTTTGGGGGGGTTGAGTATTACAAAGAATTAAATGTTGTTTTGAATAGGAATTTAAGTGAACTCGGAGGCGAATTACCCACAATGATAGACGTGTATTTTACTTGACTAAGGCCATAAGAATTACACGGGACAGGACATACAATATGACAAGAAAGGGAATAACGAGCCAAACCATAATGACCAACAGAATAAGGACAATTTGGAAGCTTACCGATGTAGCGCGAGCGTTACGGGAGTGAACGTTGGTAAAACGATACGAAGCGGCTCGTGGTAGCGAGAGCGGGACGCGGGGAAACAGACAGTTCAAAAGGGAGAAAAGCACGAGACAAGTTTAAGAGTAAGGAAAAGACAAGTGCACGCATAAACGCACAGAATTAACACTCAACAATTCGACTACTAAACGTTTCAGAACTGTGAGGAGACTCTAGCAAATTCAAGAATTTGCACCGACAGAGTTTCCGCGTCTAAACGTTGTGGAAGTTGCCGAACGACTCTGTTTGTCGGAAATGTGGGTTCATCACGAAACCTCGCATTTCGGGAGTGGTCACAGACGCTGATGGCCTGTCGCAACTCGGCACGAGCAACCAATCAAGAGATGTTTTATTAAATGATTGATTATGACGTGTGAGCAACCAATCAACTGATTGTTTATTTATTGTGCGATATGCGCATCAGTTGCAGGTGTTCATTGAGATCAGCTAAAAGCGTTGATGACTTCATCTCCGGATTGACAAACAACGTTTCAACGAAGTAAACAGGAAATACGATACGAATTGTAAACGTCAACATAAGGAAAAAGGTGGATATCATAAGTGAAAAATGGAGTAACATAAGATCATAAAATGTGGGCATGTTGAGTAAATATATTTGTAGGCCTTCGTTACATCGCTCCGGGCTGCGTAAGATTACGTCCCGTAATCAGACTTCATGTTTGTGATAAGAATTTTTAACTTCTTTAATTGGAGGACAGCAGATACCGAAGAGGCCAAGACAGCAGAAAATGCGTAAGACGATGAGGACAAGGATGAAAATGACGGTGGCAACCAAGGAGATTAGGATGACCTCCCACCAGCTGGTATATCTCTCGACTCCTGCTGCTGTCAGTAGAACATCAGCTGCATGAGGACGATGATTCAATGGAAAATCAGCAGGTGATTGTTCATTCATGGCGGCTACGATGTCAGCTACAACGTTCATGTGGTTGAGTAAATTATCGTTATAGGCTGGATTGCTGCGATGGTCATAGTCGAAGGCTTTCACGTCTTCATAGCGGAAGGAATGAGCCAATGTACGCTCCGGCGGTACAATATTCGGGTCGATCCTTTTCCAAGTGTTGTTGCGGAAGGCGTAAGGTTTATCGTTGAAATTGACGAAACCATTTGTCCAATACCACGGGGAAAATTTCACTAATTCCCAGCCATCAAGATTAATGGTATAATTGTTAAATTTCGGTTGTGGTCCACATGGTGTGATTATGGTTTCAAATGTGGCATTCACAGCTTTACACTGAATCACTACGGCGGTTTGTCCAAAAGCTTGCAATTTTGCACACCGAGGTAATTTCAATAATGAAGCGGCGAGCCAACCATTATACTGGGCGGTGATAATTGCTCGTTCATTTTTAGCTTTGTGAACATCACATTCAATTGTCTGTAGCATACGCGCTAATTCATTATCACGATCAATAGCACGATCTTGAATATATTGTTTATTGTCCAATTTATCCAAATCGGGGTCACTAGGTGGTGAGGTGGTTTCAACAGCGACGCTTGGTTGGGCCTTCTCCTTGTTCGACTCGGCGGTGAGTGATAGAGATTTATCGACGAAGGGCCACGTTACCAAAACTAAATTTGATTGGCCGACGATTCTAAAAGTCGTTGTTCGGTTGTTGCAACTTCGATGATTGGGGTCGCAAGGTGGTTGAAGAGTCAAATGAAAATCTAGTTGACGGTCGTCGTCCAAGAGGCGGAAATATTTTTCATTAATCGTTTTCATCATAAGATTTCCGGTTCCAGATTCAACTGGACGTAATTCGTGTTGAATCTTATGGGTGTATGTCGTATCCCAAACCAAAGTTAGATGGTTGTGAGACAAGGTACCAGCGGTTGCGGAAGCTTTTCCGATCAGCGTTGGAAAATCTTCATCTTCCACTTGTTGAAACAGTTGTACTTGTTCAAGCGCACAATTCAGAGTTTCCCAATCGACGGTTCGCATCCAGTAACCGTCAGATCGAGGTTCATGCGAAAATACATACTTCTCATCCGAAAGAGTCATTTCATAACCTTCACACTTTTTAGTGTTAACCATTTTATAGCACTCAGAAGCCGTTGTGTCTATAGGAATTTTCTCAGGAACAATCACTGTTTGACCGAAAAAGTTCATAGTCACGCGGTGAATATTTCTCCATTTGGCACAAATAAAACCCGGAAATTTCACTGCGACGCGTTCATCACTGTAGACAACATATCTCACTGGAACAGCACTCGTGGAATTCATTTTCGGCTTGCAATCAGCATCAAGAAATTGAATAATTCCCATATTCAAAGGCTCAGCGCAATCGCATACGGTTGTTTGAAATGCGCGCGCGTGTAGGTGGAGACACCGCAGTAGCAATAGTAACGGCATTGACGACATTACTACACAAGAAACATACGGAAAACCACACAGGGAAATATAAAAATGGAAACATTCTTATGGCCAAGTATTCTACTTTATCATGTGGGTTTCTTAAAACTAGTAAATGAGAACAATAAAAGAAAAGGTAAAAATGTGGGGAAGAAAAGGAAAATATTCTCATGGATTTAAAAAAGGTAAAAGACATTCCGTCGGCTATACTTTAACGGTGACACGGCAACAGGGATAGGGGAAATAGGGCCTTTCAATTTAACAGAGTTTTCTACTGGAAGAGAGCAACAATTTGGGGCAAATTTGGTATCATCAGAAAGAAGAGAAAAAGATCTTAATTATAGAACAGAAAGAATTACGAAAATTTTACTCATATAGAAACGCGGATAAGAAATAAAACTTTGAAAAATGTAACGGTAAATGCGCGGCGCTGTCAAGGTCACGCGCAAGTCCAATACACGGGGGAAGTGCGAATGGGGGAAAAACGGAGGGAAATAAAAAGGTATAAGACGGAATAGATTGCCGACGGCGAAAAAGGGACTTAGAATATTTTCAACGTTGGAACATTGGGAAAAGCTATAGCAAGGGAAGGAAAATAAAATATATATTTTTCGCGTTGGGTGTGGCAGCTAGCGGTGGCGCTGCTATACGCGTAGTGTAAATGGAACAATGACGCATTTGCGTCAAGAACGAAAACAGAAAAGTTGTTAGTTAGGAAACGAATCAAGTGAAACAGTGTGTTAGTGTTTGTTTTGTTTGTTTTTTTTTTTTTTTTTTTTGGTTGTTGTTTCTTTTTTTTGTTCTTTGTTTGTTTATTTTGTTTATTTTGTGATTTTTTTTTTTTTTTTTTTTTTTTTTCAAAATACGTGTAGATTTTTTGGTACAAATGTGTAAAGTGTGTTAAGTGTCTACTGTGATGTGTAATACCTTGTCGAGTATTCACTCACATATATGGATACAGTGTAAATTTCAAACAGTGTTTTACGTAAAGGTAAGTTTTTCTAAGTATTACTTTTAGGTGGACATAGGGAAAAAGAAAAACATGACAATAAAAACATTTTTAAGGTAAGCAATCGAAATAAAGTAATAATGCACTGACAATTGAATTCACATGAGAAATACATTTCATTTGAAAACTAGGTGTAAATATGATAAAAAAAATTTTTTATAACGGAAGAGAGGTAAGTGAGTGTTTTTGTTTTTTTTCTCATTTTTCATTACATCAATTAATCTCTTTTTTCTCTTTTGTTTACAGGTCCATCAGTGTTTCATTGTTTATTATTCTCATTTTTTTTTGAATATCTATTTTGTTAATTTTTTTCATGTTTATTGATGTTTATTGATGTATATGTTTTTCTTATTATATTTTTTCCTAACCCTCTCTCCCTTATGTATGTTTTTTTTTTTTTTTTTTTTAAATCAAATACAATGTTAAATAAAACAGTTTTGTGTTCATTATTATTGTGTAAACGGACAATCATTCGGAGGCTGGTTGAAGATGTGTCGAAGGAAGCATCGCATAACAACAAGTGCGTAGGCGAAGACAGGTCGCCATTTTGATAAGTGTCAGTTTCTTTGTTTGTAAAGTGAAAGATAAGCGAAAAAGAAGAAAGGAAAAGAAGTGAAAGAAGAATAGACGGCGGAATAGAAGAAGAGTTCGGGACTAAAGGATTGCTACGGTAATGCCAATATAATTTCCCTATTATTTTATGCGTATTAGTACTTTTACTCGTAGTTTAAAACTCGACCGCTAGATGACGTTGTTCTAGTTTACTTTTTGACCGCTAGATGGCATGAGAATGTCAATTCTGGAAATAAATAAGTCTAACTTAGAAAATAAGAACTTATTGATTAAAAATGACAAATAACTCGATGAACTTAGTTAATTAAGGTTTTTATTTATCTAACGGGGAGCTTTTTATTTTACAATAAGTAAAAAGTTAGTTTGTCCGAGATGGAATTACTTGCTTGGATATACATATAGCTTGTACCCCTCGCATAGATAGTTGGTTAACAAGCTTGCTTGCGACGCGAGGGTACTCGGGCTCAAATTCCGGGGGAAGCTTGTAAAAGGGAATAAATGTGCGTCGGCTCAGTACGGAAGGTGGGTCACGGTGGTTTTCCATCGTGGCCTTTCCACCCCCTTCTTGTACATGGTCGCCTCGCGCTCTTCTCAGCTGTCAATTCCGTTGGCCGTGTAACTCTTGTGGGTGGCAAGAGTTGGCTGTCGGAACTGACTACTGACGATGGAGATTTGTTCCTTTCTGGCTAGGGGAGAGTCTGGCGCTGGACTCAATCCGTGTACGAACGGCTTTTGCATTTTTTCAAAATTTTTCAAGTAATTTTTCCGCAATATAATTATATATTTAATTCCAAGTCTAATCGGATTAAAAAAAATTATTATATTATAATATATCTTATTCCTTAGAAACATATATAATTATATGTTTTTAAAGAACCTCCTATTTTTGAGACTACTTGAACTAATGATTTAACCTAAACTAATTGTTTGAATTATATCTGTTTCCTATATTATTTATTTTGTTCCTATTCCTTTTCTCCCTATCCCATATGTTTTTTTTTTTCTCAATTTTTGGAGACTAGTCTTATTGTTATTTCTGCCGTTTTTTATTTTAAAACACTACTGAGGCTACAACGCTTTTGAAGAGGGAGGGGAAATACAGAGAGGGAAAAGAAGACAGGATAGAAAAGTGATAAGAAGAGAGAAATAGAAGAAAGAAATTTTTTCTCATCGATTGTCTTCAAATACGTAATTGACGTGTTCCCTTCTTGTTAGACAAAGCTGTCCAGTTGGGATTGCAATTGGTAATGAGTAGTGGTTATGATGTGATGAATAATTTTCGGAACTTATATGTGGGATTTCTTCTTGCTATTGGACTCAATCTCGGTAACGCAGAGGCTTTTGTCGATTGCGTTGCGGGCGTCTGGTTTCTTGAAGTAAGTCTGGGTTCTCAGTTGGCGTTTCTCCTTCTGGCTCGGATGGCAAACTCTCGGTTGCATCAACTTCGGCGCGTGCGGAGTCATTTTCGTTAATTGCGTTATGTTGGACTGATTGTGTTTCGTTGTCTGATTCTTCTGTGTTAGAAATATTATCTTCCGATGAAGGACGATGAACGCTGACGACATCAGCTTGTTGTTGAGGAACATTTACATCTTCGAAATGATCAGTTGTTTGCGTGGTGTCATCTTCGTAATCGTCACTTGCCAATATATCTTCATGATCTTGACTTTCCATGGTAATGTCATGGTCTTGAGTTTGCGTCGCAATTGACTTGCGAAATCGGTTTTCGAAATCGGAGGGGTTCTCAATTGGGGGACAAGGTTCCGTTTTCCACAACATTGTCTCGTACAATGGTTTTAAACGATTTACGTGCGTACGTTGACATACATAAGAATTGGTTGGTACTGTTTGAATACTAGCTATTTTTAAACGGGATAAACAATCTGCATTCTGATGGATACGTCCAGGCCTATATTTCAATTCATAATTCGTTGCGGCTAATAATATAGCCCATCTACCTAACCTACCATTATTATCTTTCTGATTTTTAAGCCATTGCAAAGGTCGATGGTCACTAATGATTTCAAAAGGTTTATCTAATAAGTAATGGCGGAAGTATTTAATTGCATCAACTACAGCTAATGCTTCTTTTTCTGTGGTACTGTACTTCATTTCGGCTTTTGTTAACTGTCTACTAGAATAGGCTATTGGATGTATTTTCCCATCTTGCATTTGCGATAATACCGCTCCAATTCCATACTCACACGCATCAGTAAAAAGAAAAAATTTTTCGTTAAAATTTGGATATGCAAGAACTGGGGGAGTTACTAGAGAATTGCGTAACTTCTCAAAGGCAACCTGTTCCTCAGTTCCCCACGCAAATGGTTTCCTACTTAGATCTTTATGCGTTAATCGGGTTAACGGCTTAGCAATTGAACCAAAATCTTTAATAAATCTTCTATAATATCCGGCAAGTCCAAGAAATGATCTGACTTCTTCAACAGAAGTTGGTGTTTTATAATTAACGATCTTATCAATTTTACTCGGATCGGGTTTAATACCGTCCGTTGAGATAACATGACCTAGATAATTTACTGAACGCTTAGCGAATTGACATTTATTAAGTTTTAGTTTTAAATTGGCTGCTTTCAAGAGGTTAAAAATTTCTCCAATGTCGTTTAAATGACTCTCAAATGTATCTGAAAAGATAATGACGTCATCCAGATAAACTAACGCTTTATTTCCTAAGACGTCTCTCAGTACATAATTCATTAGCCTTTGGAACGTGGCAGGTGCATTGCACAAACCAAACGCCATTCTCTCGAATTCATAAAGATTATTTTCTACAACAAAAGCTGTTTTCTCGATATCTGGATCCTGAACTTGAATTTGCCAATAACCGGAAGCTAAATCAAGGGTTGTAAAGAACTTCTTTCCATATAATTTGTCTAAAGTTTCATCGATGCGTGGCATGGGAAAAGAGTCTTTCTTTGTAATGCTGTTTAATTTCCTATAATCAACGCAAAATCTTATTTCTCCATTCTTTTTCTCTACAAGCACCATGGGTGAAGCCCATGGAGATTGCGAGTATCTGATGACCTTTGCATCTAGCATCTCCTGCACTTTGTCTTCCAATAATTTACTTTGATTATTAGTAACTCTATATGGGCGTTGTCGAATGGGGCCTCTTCCTTCTGTATCAATTGTATGTTTAATGAGATTGGTATTCCCTAGTTCTGAATCTTTTGAAGCAAACAAGTCGTGAAAGTCGTTTAATAATTGAGAGAGTGGTGCTTGAAATTCCGGGTCGACTTCCGAAATTACAATAGGCTCACGTGATTCTATGGGCTTAATTTCTGATGTATTTAACGCTACTTTTCCGATAATCTGCTGAGCGATTACAATAACGCCTAACTTGGTGTTTCGTGGAATTGTGACTTGCTGTAACGAATGATTCTCGACTATAATGTTATATGCTCCATTTCCCGATACCTTTCCTATAAATTCTTCAATATAAATTCCATCTGGCAAATTCCCACATGGTGTGAAGATAAATGCCGAATTCGGAGGTACATACGGAAATGAACCCTTCAATTGGCCTACAGTTACAAGCGACGTCTGACGAGGTAACGTCGTCTTTTTTACTGCTGTAACTGCCATTTCCGGCACCCTAAAAATAGAAGCGGGGCCTTGCCCATCTCTAGCTAAGTAAATACTCTTTGTTTCTCCATCAAGCTGAAAACCATGCTTCTGGATTGCGTCCCATCCAAGGATACAATCTTCAGAAACACCGTTTGTAACAATAAATTCTTGCTGTAAAATTGTCTCCCCGTATCCAACGGGCAGAGTCACTTTTCCCAGCGTATGTAACCTATTTTCTCCTACATCATATAAATCGAAGTCAAGCTGGCTGCAGATCGCCTGACCTCTAGGGGGTAACTTCTTAAATAAACGTTCATGTAAAATGCTTTTAGACGCGCCTGTATCGAATAATGCTTGGAACGGGACCTGGAAAATCTTTAACGGAATTCTTGGAGTCGATTCATTCGTAATTGTTGTTAATTTTGCGACTTGTCGGGATTTGCGGGGAGGCTCTTCATCAACTGACCCGAAGCTACAGTTGATTCCTACTGGTTTTCCTGATGTTGAGGAGAACCGGGAATGTTAGGTCTATTATTATTTCTGAACTTAGGACAATTGTTAGATCTATGCCCGATGTCACGGCAAGAATAACAAATAGGCGGCTGAGCTTGTTCTAGTCCTTGACGTTGATAACGGCGACAATCTGCCTGAATATGACCTCGGTAACCACAAAAATTGCAAATAACCGATGACTGTAAAGGTCGATTATTGAAATCATTTGGAGGTCTGGGGGCTGGCGGACTACTGTTTGTAGAACTATTTTGGGAGTTTACAAATTGTCTATTTCCATTATTGTTATTAAAGCGCTGCGGCGGAGCTCTCACGTTACCATCTTGCTGATTAGCTAAAGTCGGTTGAAACGAAACCTGTTTCCTATACTGTGTGTTTGAAGGATATGAGACGTCTTTCCTATTGAGATGGAGTTTCTTTACGCTCTGCGCGAGTTCACTAAGAACGTCCCTAATCTGCTCACTTTCAGTTTTCTTTTCCACAACAGGCTTGTCTTCATGGTGAACGTTAGCCACTGCCTTCATCATCATTTCTTTCTGATCTACTATCATTTGCTTAAGCTCTGTCAATTCTGCGCTATTGGTGCCATGTGTGCCATCAATAGACCGAATAAACTCCTGCCTTTCACGATCTGTTTCTAACGCTTCTAGTCTACTAGCATACGTCCGTGTTGAAGTAACTAGTTCGCCAAAATCCTTAAAGTCCTTATACTTAACTTTCGTCTGTAGTTTGGAATCTAAGCCTTCAATAAATTTCTGCATTAAAATGATTGCAAAAGACTTCTCAGAGTGAGCTACAGGATATGCACGCTTGAAAATTTCCTGAAGTCGAAGGGCATAATCAACGATCTTCTCGCCCGGCTTACGCTTAGCTTTGTTAAATTTCTTAAGATATAAGTCAACATTTTCATCGCCGTGAAAATGATCGAGCAAAGCTTCTTTGACCGAATCATAATCATGCGGAAGATCTTTCAAAATGGCCTGAATTACGGAAAAAGCTCTGTCTGTTAATTTAGCACGCAGCATTTGGACAATTTTCTCTCCTGACCATCCTGATGTGTCTACTATAGCTTCGAAAGATTCTAGCCAAGAGTCGAAACGCGTAAGTGGACTTCCGGAAAACGAGGGAAGTAATTGCAAACGGGAAAATGTATGCTGATTATTCTGGAGATCATCAAGATCTCTAGCTGTAGCTGCTCTACTAGGGGAAGGACATTGAGCCATGTTCATAGGATTTGTTTCTTGCGCTCTTAAGCTCTCCTGTCTTGAATTGTGAGATTGTGTTGAAATGCTGCTCGTAGATGATCGAGATTCGCTGTAACGTCTGCGACACTTCTGGGTGGCGTAATCAGTATGCGTGGGCGTCGGGTCGAGCATCGACGACGGAAGAAGCGAATAGGGCGGTGGTCGGCGAATCGCACCTGTCGTTGACGTCGAACGGTCCTCTCCTCTTGACGGTGTGCTGGTTGTTGGGCCGCGGGTTGTTGAGGTACGTCCTCCGCCGTATGGGATGGTAGGAACCGTTGCAATCGGACCTTGATTTGGGAGAGTGTTTGTTTGATCTCCTCCGCCAACTGCACGTTGTTCGGGTTGACTGCTCCCGGGAAGTTGTCCGATTTCCTCAGCAACGAGTTGATTTCCGGAATTAGCGGTTCCAGCGGAGTCAGCAGGCGTAGCTCCCGCAGGTAGAAGATTAGGTTGCGGATGTCTATCAGGAACGACTGTTGATGCGTCAGTAGCTGCACTTCCAAGTGGGAGGATAACTCTCTCACTTCGTTCGTTAGATGTAGGTAGCGTTCTTCTCGGTGTCTGATGGAAGTTCCAAAATTCTGAAACGAGGCTAAGATTGTCTCGTGTTTCTGTGGTGTCACACCTTGCAGTTCCGTGATGCAGTGAATTTGACTTTTTGCAAAAATATCAGGAATTGTCTCGCATGTGATATGAAGATCGATGTCAGCACGGACGCTTGGGCTTCCGATTGGGTTGTTTTCTTCACCTGTGCGTGTAGTTTCACCTGTAGGATCGAAGTCAGATGCCTCAGCAGGATCGTAGGTTCTGTCCACACCGTCGTTGGATTCTGGTTGGGTAAATAGTGGTTCGATAGACGGATGTCTTGAATCAACCAAATTAGCTGTACCCAGGTCTTCGGATCGGTCGACTGAAAGTCCACTTCTCTCTCCTTCAGGCTCTTGATCGCAAAGATAAGGTACGGAAGCTGGCTCGTTTTGGGCTGGAATATCTTCTGTTGATTGTTCTTGATTTTGTTGAATAGATGTCGTAGGCTCAGGTTCAGTTGATTTTCCATTCGGGGAGTTCCTCGTGAAAAACCCTAACACAGTTTTTGCTACTGAACTAGACTTAGGCGAAACTTTTGGAGGGGACTTAGCTGGAGAAATACGCGCAGCAATTCTAGCAAAAATAGAGGGTGAACGCTTCTCTGAAACGGTTCCAGAGGCAAAACTACCTCTGGGTTTCCGTCTGGAAACAAGATCAAGACGAGCTACGGCTTCGTACGCACCGTTAGATCTAAGCTTACTTAACTGAGAACTAACTCTAGATGGTTGTGTACTTACAACGGAAGAAGCGGGTTCACTAGCCGGTTCAGAAATTGGTTTGGGAGTGGTACAAGCTGGACATGGATCAGGTGCAATTTGGGGTTCAACATGCAACTTATCAAAATTAAGCGATCTAGCAACAGTTGGCTCACTGGGCCGGGGAACATTAATTTGGGGCACACTGGGTTGTATGGGAGTTCGTGGAATTCTAGACCCGCCAGTAATAACATCATCATTCATTGTGGTTGAGTTCAAAAAGCGCTGCCACCATTATGTAATACATCCCTTTGGGGGGGTTGAGTATTACAAAGAATTAAATGTTGTTTTGAATAGGAATTTAAGTGAACTCGGAGGCGAATTACCCACAATGATAGACGTGTATTTTACTTGACTAAGGCCATAAGAATTACACGGGACAGGACATACAATATGACAAGAAAGGGAATAACGAGCCAAACCATAATGACCAACAGAATAAGGACAATTTGGAAGCTTACCGATGTAGCGCGAGCGTTACGGGAGTGCACGTTGGTAAAACGATACGAAGCGGCTCGTGGTAGCGAGAGCGGGACGCGGGGAAACAGACAGTTCAAAAGGGAGAAAAGCACGAGACAAGTTTAAGAGTAAGGAAAAGACAAGTGCACGCATAAACGCACAGAATTAACACTCAACAATTCGACTACTAAACGTTTCAGAACTGTGAGAAGACTCTAGCAAATTCAAGAATTTGCACCGACAGCGTTTCCGCGTCTAAACGTTGTGGAAGTTGCCGAACGACTCTGTTTGTCGGAAATGTGGGTTCATCACGAAACCTCGCATTTCGGGAGTGGTCACAGACGCTGATGGCCTGTCGCAGCTCGGCACGAGCAACCAATCAAGAGATGTTTTATTAAATGATTGATTATGACGTGTGAGCAACCAATCAACTGATTGTTTATTTATTGTGCGATATGCGCATCAGTTGCAGGTGTTCATTGAGGTCAGCTAAAAGCGTTGATGACTTCATCTCCGGATTGACAAACAACGTTTCAAGGAAGTAAACAGGATATACGATACGAATTGTAAACGTTAACATAAGGAAAAAGGTGGATATCATAAGTGAAAAAGGGAGTAACATAAGATCATAAAATGTGGGCATGTTGAGTAAATATATTTGTAGGCCTTCGTTACACATACAAACTAAAATTGAAATTTTACTAAGGAAACACGAAGATATTTTCGCAGACCAAGAATCCGACTTGGGTCTAGCTACTCAAGTGAAACATCGCATCAACATAGGCCAAAACGCTCCCATTAATCAAAGACTACGAAGAACACCCGAATCCCTAAAACTTGTTGTTAAGACTAAAATAGAGGTAATGCTAAGTAACAAAATAATAAGAGAAAGCCACAGTCCTTTTGCTGCAGCCATAGTAATGGTACCTAAAAAAGATGGAGAGATGCGAATGTGAATCGACTTACAGAGCTTTGAACAAAATTACTGTTAAAGATAAGTACCCTCTACCTAGGATAGATGACACAATTGACGCGTTGTGCGGATCAGTTTATTTTTCAACATTGGACTTACTGAGCGGCTACTGGCAGATAGAAATAGAAGAAAGTGATAAACACAAAACAGCTTTCATTTGTGAATTTGGCCAATACGAATTTAATCGAATGCCATTTGGTTTAACAAATGCCCCCAGCACTTTTCAAAGAGCAATGAATAACATCTTGAAAACGGTATTGTACAAATTCGCATTGGTTAACCTAGATGACATCATAGTGTTCAGTAATTCAATTACTGATCATGTGACACACTTGGAAGCAGTTTTTAGACTCCTTAAACAAGCGGGTTTAAAGTTCAAAAGGAAGAAGTGCAAATTTTTTAAAGAAGAATTAAATTATTTAGGATACATCGTATCCGGGAAAGGAATAACACCAAGTACAAAAAAGTTAGACGCGATTACTAAATATCCCGCTCCCAAAAACGTAAAAGAATTGAGCTCATTTTTAGGTCTAGCCAGCTACTACAGAAAATTTATTAGGGCTTTTGCTGATAAAGCCCATCCACTAACTGCGCTCACTAGAAAGTCAGCGGAATGGAAATGGGGGGAGGAACAAAGGGACGCCTTTGAATGTATTAAAAACTGTCTCATCACTAGACCTGTTCTAGGTTATCCGGATTTTTCTCGAGAATTTATCATCTACACGGATGCTTCAGGATATGGAATAGGAGCAGTCTTGGCTCAAATACAACCTCCACCTCAATCAGCGGATTTAGCGGAGTCCGACGGACAGGACCTTCGTAAATCAGACGGCGTAGAAGCCGTCATAGCCTATACCTCTAAACATCTGATCGACCGCGAGGCCAAGTGGTCAACCACAGAGAAAGAGGCATACGCAATAATCCACGCCATCGACGTGTTTAGGACGTACCTATACGGGCGTAAGTTTACCGTATTTACAGATCATAGACCTTTAGAATGGTTAATGAGTAAGACAGAACCAGCAGAAAGATTAGCTCGATGGGCTCTTAAGATCCAAGAATTTGATATCATTATTGGGTACCGACCAGGAAAGTCACACCAAAATGCTGACACACTTAGTCGCACCCCAATAGTGCCGCTAGCGAAAGTAGAAACAATGTCAACAGGTACAAAAGAGAAACCAGAAGTAAAAAACGAAACCAAGGAAACTAGGACAAAACAAGTAATTTTTGAAACGGAAAGTAATCAGTCCAAGGACACGGAAAAATGGATAGAACTCCAACACAAAGATGAGTATTGCAGAACAATATTAAAAGAAATGGCAAAGGCCAATCCAAGTAAGGACGTTAAAAATAAATTTAAAATAAACGACAAAGGATTATTAGAAGATACCAGAGGAAGAATTGTAACGCCAGTAAGACTGGTGACACAAATTTTAAAGTAAAATCACGATCACATAATAGAATCCGATCACGTAATAGAATACGTTAAAAGTTGTTTGATGTGCAATAAAAGAAAAGCGGTAGGTGGAAGTAAAGCACCATTGCACCCTTTGCCTTTAGTTGAAGGAGTATGGGAAAGGATCGCTATGGATATAGTGGGCCCAATTCAAGAAAGCGCTAAGGAATACAAATATATATTAGTTATATCAGATTATGCCAGTAGGTTTGTTTTGACAGTTCCAACGAGAAATCAAACAGCCCAAACAATTGCGAAGATTTTAGTTAATAAAATATTTACTAAATATGGATCTCCAGAAGTAGTTCTAACAGACCAAGGTACTAACTTTCTATCCAGTCTAATACAAGAGGTGTGTAAACTATTCAAAGTCAAACAAATAAGGACTACAGCCTATCATCCACAAACTGATGGATTAGTTAAGAGGTTCAATAGAACTATCTGTGACATGCTAGCTTGTTATGTCTCAGACCAACCTGCTAACTGGGACAAATACCTTCCGTTCGTTACTTTTGCTTACAACACAGCAAAACAAGCTTCAACTCAAGAAACCCCATTCTTTCTATTCTTCGGACGAGAACCAATAATGCCCGATGATATAAAGATTAACAGAAGATACGAGACCTATGAAGATACTAGTATGGTGTATTCACAGCAATGAGAAAAAGCTCAAAAACTGGCAAGAGAACATCTCTTCAAATCCCAAGCAAGACAGAAAAAATACTACGACGTAACCGCGAAAACTATTCAATACAACATAGGTGACTACGTATTACTGAAGGCGCCACCAGCAGCAGGAAAATTCATAAATCAATGGAACGGACCATTTCAAATTTCAAGAAGCTTCTCGGATATCAACTACGAGATCCAGCACACTGAAAACAAAAAACTTAAATCTATCGTACATACCAACCGTCTCAAACTTTACATACCAAGAAAGCAAGAAACAACTGAGGAAGAAGAAATACTACAAAACCTACCAGAAAATGTTGAAGCCCAACGATGACCAACAATTCACCAACGCCGACCAGGCCGACCAAGGAAGCAGCAGCTGATACATTCAGTGAAGATGAACATCAAACCACGCAGGAACGAAGGAGAACCAAAAGAACAAACAAACCATACAATACCTAACCTTAACCGTAACCAAAACCGAAACGATCCTATAACAAATCACCAATATCACTTAAGAAGACGATATCAAGGACCGGATTACTAAACATTTTCATTTTTCACAGATGCAGACATTACTCTTCCTTCTTTGCCTCCTTCATTCACTTAACCCTACTTACCCTATCTACGCATCCGTCTGCGATTGTAACAACATGAAAATACGAGGAATCCTAGACTTCGAATTGCCTTACTACTGTGACAATGAAAAACCAGAAACACAACACTTACCAAGGATACCAACTACTTACATCTTAGTAACCAAGCAAAAACCAGCAGCCACTTGGAAAGGATGGACATGTCGACAGTGGACTAAAACAAAGAAAATAACCGGATCGTTCTGGATCGGATCCTTCGATACAGTTTACTCCCAAGAAACAATACTAATCACCCCTTTGGAATGCTGGCGGATGGTCAACGATAAAAAATGTGGCGACAATAATATGCAAAGCGGACCGACGGGACTCAGTTTCACAGCCACTCCTACAGGAGAAGGTAAATGGTACGCCATCAAGGAATACCAAACACTCAACTGTATAGCGGAACAGATCACGCTACGTCAGGAGAAACCAGATAGTCCAATCGAAAGCCCTTTCGGATTACTAAACACCACCCAACAGGAAGGACAATTCATCCAAAATCAAAATACAATCGTGTGGGGAGAAAGAACAACTAACAGTTCATACACTCAGACGTTACTAAAAGGGAAAGGATACCTGGAACTTCCTCGAGAACCGCAGTCGGATAACTCCAGCCGCCTTTACGACACCAGTCGGCAGATTGAAATATCTTTTCTTAACAAACCAGATAAGGATATCGTACCAGTAGGACATAAAGTGGTTGGAATCCCTCTAACGTACTTGACGTTTCTGCAGAAACAACAAAAATTTTGTATGAAATGTTCAAGAACACAATCGCAACATGCCTTAAAAATAACAACCTTGCCACACCCGTGTGTGAAGACTACAAAGAGTTGTATAAATCCAGACCACAACGTTCTCTTCTTCAAGAAGTTCACTTTCTCGTCGACACCCAAGTCGAAGACGAACAACTTGGGATTCGTCTCTACAGTATTTCATACGCCTGGGGAACTCTAAGATTGGCACATAGAAGACCAAAGATAATCAAGGAAGATGGTAAAATCGTACAAAAGGATACAACAATATACATTACTTACGAATCCGGAAGCAGAAACCCTTTGACAACGTACAGTCAACTTTCAAAGGACGACCCTCTCCCATCAGGATCGAAATTTGAGTACATTGTCGACCAAACGATACGCGTACAAAATACTCATATTTGCATCACGGAGACAACACACGATTACGTATTTGCTGCAGCCTGTTCAGAGGAATCAACGAGATGGATTTTAGAAAAAGAGAATAGCTATCTAATTTCCCAAGAATCAGAAATGTGTCGCAGAAATGTGTCAGATTGTGACGCAGATTGGACAAAATGTCAAGAAGAACTAAAAACATTTATAACAAGTAACGATCCCCTGGTGCAATCACAAGTATCCGTAGGAAACTGCAGTAAAGCAACTAACAAAGGCCAAGCTTTCGAGTACACGTCTGATTTCACCATTAGACCGTTCAACACTAATGCTTGCGTCAAGGCAAACACAACGATGCTTATTCTACAGGAATGCGCCAACACCAGTTCAATTTGGGGCACTTTCAAACACACAGGACAGCTCATGGCAACAGACAGAACTGGCCTACATTCACCGGCGTCAGACAGAAAATGTCTCACACTAAAAGTAGGACGTCTGAGTTTAGGACATTGCCACGGTTCAAGTAGAAAACAACAGTTTAACTTCGAATATCGAAACCCGCACCAAATACGGACGCTTTCAGCAGCAGCCATTATAGCGCTTCACACTCAACAATCATTGGACAGAACACAACTCCCACTTATACCCCCTCTTCTCAAAAGAGAAAGTAAAGTAAACAACGAAAACTTAACCACGCCCACCACACAAAAAACTATCTCATCTACTTCCAGCACCACAACGACAGCAAAACCGACTACAAAATTAAGCACAACCACAATGAAAACAACAATAGCCACAACATCCATAAAAACGACCGTTAAAAGCACACCACCGACAACTAGGCCTACAACAACTACTAAGCCAACGACTACCACAACTAAGCCTACGACTACCACAACTAAGCCTACGACTACCACAACCAAGCCTACAACTACAACAACAAAGCCTACAACTACAACAAATAAGCCTACTACTACAACTACTACGCCTACAACTACAACAACAAAGTCTACGACTACAACTACTACGCCTACAACTACAACAACAAAGCCTACAACTACAACTACCACAGCTACAACTACAACTACTGAGCCAACAACTACAACCACTAGGCCTATAACTCCAAGTACTGAACCTACATTGCCATCAACTACAACCGAAACCACGTCCACTGCACTACCATCAACGACAACTATGGCGACGACAACAAAAACTGAATTAATAAGCAATTCAACAACAAATAACACAACAACTGAAAAAATAGAAGATCCTCAAGTCACGAAAAATCACACCATTACGGAAGATGCAATATTAGAAATTATTGATGACACTGAACAAACAGCTCAGCAAGAAATACCCGAGGCAGCCTCTTTAACACTAGAACAAGTACCGGAGGTACCAATAAAAGATGAAACAGAAAGCGGTCTACCCCAAAATATAGAAGAATTCGGTGACAAAATTAAATTCGAAATTTCAAAAATGCATGAGCAATATAAAATAAGTATAGAAACAGAACATGAAAACAAACTTGCAAAAGAAATTCGCGACCTATATTGTCAACTATCAACGATAAAGAAAACTCAAGCGGTAATTTTAGCTCAAAGTAACGGAATTCTTGCTGCTTCAGCGCTTGGATTACCCATCTGTACGAGACTGCAAGGCTTCGGACAAGCGATGACACTTCAACAATGTGAAACCAAACGGATTTTCATCTCCACAAAAGAATCCAAATGTGGATTTCAACCATTCTTTACCTATGAAGATAAAAACTGCACAATTGGAGTAGATGGATGGTCTATACATCCATATTCCGATTGCTTTTGGAAAACTCATTTGGTAAATTTAAATGGATTCCATCACACCTGGGAACTCAATTCAACAGACGGAGAGTGGGTAAAACAAAAAGCAAGCATTCACATGCCGAACATAGACCTTATCACAGAGTTAGAAGAGTTGCACCTGAATGATTTCGACTACAGTCTGAAGAGCCATCCAACGCATGAAACAATGGAAATGGAGCAATTGAATATCATAAACGATTTAGTAGGCCTAATGCAGGAATCAAATTCAAAATCAGTTTCTGACATAGTGATGTCAGAAAAACAGGATAATCAGATAGGAACCATGTTCTCATGGTTCGACACATTAAAAATTCTTATCCTATCTATTATTGGATTCATTGTATTCATCATATTCCTACGCATATTGATCATTTGTGACGCTTTCACAAGAATCATGGAAAAAATTCGCCAAGCTAGAAGATTAAGACAATATGGAATCAATATGGAAGAAGCGCACGAATTAACTTCAATGATCCCAAATTCAAGCACTCAACCACCAGAAGAAATAATAGAACCACCATTCACTAGGATGACGGCTCCTACACCTCTTACCATGGAAAGACCCACACAATCACGCCCAGCTCAACCAAGCGCACCGAAACAGCGTAATATTTACCCTGTTATGGAAGAAAACTGGGAATCCGATCAAGATCGCAAATGCACAGGAAAACACACGACGTGCACTTACGTTGTGGGTTATGGAATGGTATGGGAAGACCTTTGCAGATGCTCAACAGAAGTTGAATCTAAAAACAACTAACATTTAAAAAAAAAACAAACAACTAAACAAGTTTTTATTTTTGGGTGAAAGGGGAAAGTAGTAAATGTATTAAAAACTCAAAGTATGGAACATTAAAAAAAAAAAAAAAAAAACAAAAAAAAACTTCAAGTGAATTGCCTTTGTTATACCAATAGTGTTTAAACAGCCACCAAACACTCAAGTGTTAAGTAAAAGTGGAAGTTTTAACGTAGCAAAGAAACTAAAAAAAAAAAAAAACAAAAAAAAAAATTTATGTAACAGAACACGACTACGTGATCAAGAAGTTTTCTTAGAAATGATAGACGATCCAAGGGAAGAAATAAGAAGGTGTATCATCCAGAAATTGGGTCCCGCTGCATGGGATTACCATCCGAAGGCAGAATTTCTAAACCAGAAATTTAACAACAAAACGCTACTTCATACAAGCGTGAAAGCGGGAAAACTTGACATAACGGATTTACTGTTAGACTACGGAGCTGACCCAGATGTAGAAGAGGATGGCCAGACCATCGCACATAGAGCGGCAGCAGAAAATAACAAGCTCTTGATCAGGATATTACGATACCACAAATACAAGTTTTCATCGTATAATAGCCTTGGAGAAACACCACTAATGGTAGCCATCGCCTACGGGCATGAAGAAGTGGCTAGTTATTTTGTGGATTAGTTATTGTTCCAACGTTGCACAAATGGCAAAGGACAACAGCACCGTCCTACATTATGCCGCCAAACATGGAAACAACACTCTCGCTAGGGCAGCATGTGAAAGGAAAATTCACATTAACATCAATCAAACGACTAAACCAGGAAACTATACGGCCCTACACCTAGCCACAATGTATAGGCAAGATCACATAGCAAATATCTTATTGGAACACGGAGCAGATCCAATATGATAACTGATGTCAATGGAAACACCCCGCGGGATTACGCGTTTGATGAACATAGGAGAAACATATTCGAAGATTGGAACTGTATAAAAAGCCGCAAGAGAAAAGCTTCTGACAATGAATAAAACTGAAGCAAAACAAAAAATTTAAGAACCAACAAAAGTTTATTACCACTACTACAACAAAAACACTAAAATGAAAACATTACGACAACAAATTGCATTCATTAGACAGAATCTTCGATTTCCTCCAGCAGGCATTCCGGTAAAAACACCGCAGACCGAGAAGTGGGATAGAAAATATCCTCGCCTGACTCCAACCACCACAACAACCTAGCGAGATGTTGAGGATAAAGATCGCGGTATCTCGCATATCCAGGATATCGGCTAAAAACAGATAATAACAAAACGTTAATAAAATCGGAAACATAAAAAAAACAAAAAAAAGGAAAACCAACTCACACGTAGTAATAATCACCGATCCAAACTCGCTGAAAGCCAAAATCGCAAGCAGAGGAAGGAGCACAGGGATTATTGAGTAGTGAAAACAACAACAACTGCACTACCAATTCCTTGTCCTCGGGTCGAAATCGAGCAAAGAAACGAGACGGCGAAGAAAACAACAACGCCCCCATCAGATGCAAAACATCATCAAAATTGCCCCGATGGTGCAACAAAAATTGTAAAGAGTCAACCTCAATTTTAAAATTCAAAACAAACGACACGAAACGACAACGAACGACAGAAAACCAAGAACCGACGTAAAAGAACGGCAAGAAAAAACTAAAAGAAGAGAAGACAAGAAAAGCATACAAGAAAGATGATTGATGAATGATTGAAATCTGTAGTAGCATTTCAGTAGAAAGGAACGTAGACCATCAATTATTAACTAACACTTTATTAGCCAAAAGACAAAAAATAAAGGTATAGAAAACATATCTTGTACTTTGTGCCTCATACTATAGCCCAACAAACAAGGATAACGGTGAAGGAAAGAAAGTAGGTGACAGGTAAAAACAAGTTTTCACCTAACCATTGCCGCGCCACATGCCGAAGAGAAGTAAGGAGAAGAAGAAAATCAGAAGAAAAAGAGGAAAATTGGAGGACCAATTTCTTCTTGCCGAAGGAGGGAAGGAATGTAATAGACCTCAGCAACTCCTCCCAGCAACAGCAGCCCCACCCAGCAAGAAGGTCGTTACGAATGCAACCTTCCCTGTGGATAATAGTTAATGATAAAAGTAAAAGGTATTGTAAAACCCTCCCTTCTTAACCTTCAATCTTTTGGTATATAAGCGCATGGTTGTATCGTCTTAAGTAGACTTAGTTTACTGGCAAATACACAGTCAAGAAACTATTACAAACTCATGGTATAACAGTGTATTCACATTGAATACAAGTATATTTGATGCTGTTTACATATAGAAGTAGAAACTCGTGGAATAACAGTGTATTCACATTGAATACAAGTATATTTGATGCTGTTTAGATATAGAAGTAAAAACTCATAGTATAACAGTGTATTCACATTGAATACAAGTATATTTGATGCTGTTTATATATAGAAGTAAAAACTCATGGTATAACAGTGTATTTACATTGAATACAAGTATATTTGATGCAGTATACATATAGAAAGAAAAGCTCATGGTATAACAGTGTATTCACATTGAATACAAGTATATTTGATGCTGTTTACATATAGAAGTAAAAACGCATGGTATAACACTGTATTCACATTGAATACAAGTATATTTGATACAGTATACATATAGAAGTAAAAACTCGAGGAATAACAGTGTATTCACATTGAATACAAGTATATTCCATGCAGTTTACATAAAGAAGTAAAATCTCATGGTATAACAGTGTATTCACATTGAATACAAGTATATTTGATGCTGTTTAGTATAGAAGAAAAAACTCATGGTATAACAGTGTATTCACATTAAATACAAGTATATTTGATGCAGTATACATATAGAAGTAAAAACTCATGGTATAACAGTGTATTCACATTGAATACAAGTATATTCCATGCAGTTTACATATAGAAGTAAAAACTCATGGTATAACACTGTATTCACATTGAAGACAAGTATATTTGATGCTGTTTACATATAGAAGTAAAAACTCATGGAATAACAGTGTATTCACATCGAATACAAGTATATTCCATGCAGTTTACATATAGAAGTAAAAACTCATGGTATAACAGTGTATTCACATTGAATACAAGTATATTTGATGCAGTTTACATATAGAAGTAAAAACTCGTGGTATAACAGTGTATTCACATTGAATACAAGTATATTTGATGCTGTTTACATATAGAAGTAAAACTCATGGTATAACAGTGTATTCACATTGAATACAAGTATATTTCATCCAGTTTACATATTGAAGTAAAAACTCATGGTATAACAGTGTATTCACATTGAATACAAGTATATTTTATGCTGTTTACATATAGAGGTAAAAACTCATGGTATAACAGTGTATTCACATTGAATACAAGAATATTCCATGCAGTTTACATATAACAGTAAAAACTCATGGTATAACAGTGTATTCACATTGAATACAAGTATATTTGATGCAGTTTACATATAGAAGTAAAAACTCATGGTATAACAGTGTATTCACATTGAATACAAGTATATTTGATGCTGTTTACATATAGAAGTAAAAACTCATGGTATAACAGTGTATTCACATTGAATTCAAGTATATTTGATGCAGTATACATATAGAAGTAAAATCTCATGGTATAACAGTGTATTCACATTGAATACAAGTATATTTCATGCAGTTTACATATAGAAGTAAAAACTCATGGTATAACAGTGTATTCACATTGAATACAAGTATATTTGATGCAGTTTACATATAGAAGTAAAATCTCATGGTATAACAGTGTATTCACATTGAATACAAGTATATTTCATGCAGTTTACATATAGAAGTAAAAACTCATGGTATAACAGTGTATTCACATTGAATACAAGTATATTTGATGCTGTTTACATATAGAAGTAGAAATTCATGGTATAACAGTGTATTTACATTGAATACCAGTATATTTGATTCAGTATACATATAGAAGTAAAAACTCATGGTATAACAGTGTATTCACATTGAATACAAGTATATTTGATGCAGTTTACATATAGAAGTAAAAACTCATGGTATAACAGTGTATTAACATTGAATACAAGTATATTTGATGCTGTTTACATATAGAAGTAAAAACTCATGGTAAAACAGTGTATTCACATTGAATACAAGTATATTTGATGCAGTATACATATAGAAGTAAAAACTAATGGTATAACAGTGTATTCACATTGAATACAAGTATATTTGATGCTGTTTACATATAGAAGTAAAAACTCATGGTATAACAGTGTATTCACATTGAATACAAGTATATTTGATGCTGTTTACATATTGAAGTAAAAACTCATGGTATAACTGTGTATTCACATTGAATACAAGTATATTTGATGCTGTTTACATATGGAAGTAAAAACTCATGGTATAACAGTGTATTCACACTGAATACAAGTATATTTGATCCTGTTTACATATAGAAGTAGAAACTCATGGTATAACAGTGTATTCACATTGAATACAAGTATATTTGATGCTGTTTACATATAGAAGTAAAAACTCATGGTATAACAGTGTATTAACATTGAATACAAGTAAATTTGATGCAGTATACATATAGAAGTAGAAACTCATGGTATAACAGTGTATTCACAATGAATACAAGTATATTTGATGCTGTTTACATATAGAAGTAGAAACTCATGGTATAACAGTGTATTCACATTGAATACAAGTATATTTGTAACTGTTTACATATAGAAGTAAAAACTCATGGTATAACAGTGTATTCACATTGAATACAAGTATATTTGATCCTTTTTTTTTATATAGGTAGAAACTCATGGTATAACAGTGTATTCACATTGAATACAAGTATATTTGATGCTGTTTACATATAGAAGTAGAAACTCATGGTATAACAGTGTATTCACGTTGAATACAAGTATATTTGATGCAGTATACATATAGAAGTAAAACTCATGGTATAACAGTGTATTAACTTTAAATACAAGTATATTTGATGCAGTTAGATATAGAAGTAAAAACTCATGGTATAACAGTGTATTCACATTGAATACAAGTATATTTGATGCAGTTTACGTACAGAAGTAAAAACTCAGTGTATAACAGTGTATTCACATTGAATACAAGAATATTTGATGCTGTTTACATATAGAAGTAAAAACTCATGGTATAACACTGTATTCACATTGAATACAAGTATATTTGATGCTGTTTACATATAGAAGTAAAAACTCATGGTATAACACTGTATTCACATTGAATACAAGTATATTTGATGCAGTTTACATATAGAAGTAGAAACTCATGGTATAACAGTGTATTGACATTGAATACAAGTATATTTGATGCTGTTTACATATAGAAGTAAAAACTCATGGTATAACAGTGTATTCACATTGAATACAAGTATATTTGATACTGTTTACATATAGAAGTAAAAACTCATGATATAACAGTGTATTCACATTGAATACAAATATATTTGATGCAGTATACATATAGAAGTAAAAACTCGTGGTATAACAGTGTATTCACATTGAATACAAGTATATTTGATGCTGTTTACACATAGAAGTAAAATCTCATGGTATAACAGTGTATTCACATTGAATACAAGTATATTCCATGCAGTTTACATATAGAAGTAAAAACTCATGGTATAACAGTGTATTCACATTGAATACATGGATATTTGATGCTGTTTACAAATAGAAGTAAAAATTCATGGTATAACAATGTATTCACATTGAATACAAGTATATTTGATGCTGTTTACATATAGAAGTAAAAACTCATGGTATAACAGTGTATTCACATTGAATACAAGTACATTTGATGCAGTATACATATATAAGTAAAAACTCATGGTATAACAGTGTATTCACATTGCATACAAGTATATTTGATGCAGTTTACATATAGAAGTAAAAACTCATGGTATAACAGTGTATTCACATTGAATACAAGTATATTTGATGCTTTATACATATAGAAGTAAAAACTCATGGTATAACAGTGTATTCTCATTAATTACAAGTATATTTGATGCTGTTTACATATAGAAGTAAAAACTCATGGTATAACAGTGTATTCACGTTGAATACAAGTATATTTGATGCAGTATACATATAGAAGTAAAACTCATGGTATAACAGTGTATTCACATTGAATACAAGTATATTTGATGCAGTTTACGTACAGAAGTAAAAACTCAGTGTATAACAGTGTATTCACATTGAATACAAGAATATTTGATGCTGTTTACATATAGAAGTAAAAACTCATGGTATGACACTGTATTCACATTGAATACAAGTATATTTGATGCAGTTTACATATAGAAGTAGAAACTCATGGTATAACAGTGTATTGACATTGAATACAAGTATATTTGATGCTGTTTACATATAGAAGTAAAAACTCATGGTATAACAGTGTATTCACATTGAATACAAGTATATTTGATGCTGTTTACATATAGAAGTAAAAACTCATGATATAACAGTGTATTCACATTGAATACAAATATATTTGATGCAGTATACATATAGAAGTAAAAACTCGTGGTATAACAGTGTATTCACATTGAATACAAGTATATTTGATGCTGTTTACACATAGAAGTAAAATCTCATGGTATAACAGTGTATTCACATTGAATACAAGTATATTCCATGCAGTTTACATATCGAAGTAAAAAGTCATGGTATAACAGTGTATTCACATTGAATACATGTATATTTGATGCTGTTTACAAATAGAAGTAAAAATTCATGGTATAACAATGTATTCACATTGAATACAAGTATATTTGATGCTGTTTACATATAGAAGTAAAAACTCATGGTATAACAGTGTATTCATATTGAATACAAGTACATTTGATGCAGTATACATATATAAGTAAAAACTCATGGTATAACAGTGTATTCACATTGCATACAAGTATATTTGATGCAGTTTACATATAGAAGTAAAAACTCATGGTATAACAGTGTATTCACATTGAATACAAGTATATTTGATGCTGTTTACATATAGAAGTAAAAACTCATGGTATAACAGTGTATTCACATTGCATACAAGTATATTTGATGCAGAATACATATAGAAGTAAAAACTCATGGTATAACAGTGTATTCACATTGAATACAAGTATATTTGATGTATTTTACATATAGAAGTAAAAGCTCATGGTATAACAGTGTATTCACATTGAATACAAGTATATTTGATGCTGTTTACACATAGAAGTAAAAACTCATGGTATAACAGTGTATGCACATTGAATACAAGTATATTCCATGCAGTTTATATATAGAAGTAAAAACTCATGGTATAACAGTGTATTCACATTGAATACAAGTATATTTGATGCTGTTTATATATAGAAGTAAAAACTCATGGAATAACAGTGTATTCACATTGAATACAAGTATATTTGATGCTGTTTACATATAGAAGTAAAAACTCATGGTATAACAGTGTATTCACATTGAATACAAGTATATTACATGCAGTTGACATATAGAATTAAAAACTCGTGGTATGACAGTGTATTCACATTGAATACAAGTATATTTGATGCAGTTTACGTACAGAAGTAAAAACTTATGGTATAACAGTGTATTCACATTGAATACAAGTATATTTGATGCTGTTTACATATAGAAGTAAAAACTCATGGTATAACAGTGCATTCACATTGAATACAAGTATATTTGATGCTGTTTACATATAGAAGTAAAAACTCATGGTATAACAGTGTATTCACATTGAATACAAGTATATTTGATCCTGTTTATATATAGAAGTAAAAACTCGTGGTATAACAATGTATTCCCATTGAATACAAGTATATTTGATGCAGTTTACATATAGAAGTAAAAACTCATGGTATAACAGTGTATTCACATTGAATACAAGTATATTTGATGCTGTTTACATATAGAAGTAAAAACTCATGGTATAACAGTGTATTCACATTGAATACAAGTATATTTGATGCTGTTTACATATAGAAGTAAAAACTCATGGTATAACAGTGTATTCACATTAAATACAAGTATATTTGATGCTGTTTTACATATAGAAGTAAAATTTCATGGTATAACATTGTATTCACATTGAATACAAGTATATTTGATGCTGTTTACATTTAGAAATTAAATCTCATGGTATAACAGTGTATTCACATTGAATACAAGTATATTTGATGCTGTTTACATATAGATGTAAAAACTCATGGTATAACAGTGTATTCACATTGAATACAAGTATATTTGATGCTGTTTACATATAAAAGTAAAAACTCATGGTATAACAGTGTATTCACATTGAATACAAGTATATTTGATGCTGTTTGCATATAGAAGTAAAAACTCATGGTATAACAGTGTATTCACATTGAATCCAAGTATATTTGATTCTGTTTACATATAGAAGTAAAAACTCAAGGTATAACAGTGTATTCACATTGAATACAAGTATATTTGATGCAGTTTACATATAGAAGTAGAAACTCATGGTATAACAGTGTATTGACATTGAATACAAGTATATTTGATGCTGTTTACATATAGAAGTAAAAACTCATGGTATAACAGTGTATTCAAATTGAATACAAATATATTTGATGCAGTATACATATAGAAGTAAAAACTCATGGTATAACAGTGTATTCACATTGAATACGAGTATATTTGATGCTGTTTACACATAGAAGTAAAAACTCATGGTATAACAGTGTATTCACATTGAATACAAGTATATTCCATGCAGTTTACATATAGAAGTAAAAACTCATGGTATAACAGTGTATTCACATTGAATACATGTATATTTGATGCTGTTTACAAATAGAAGTAAAAATTCATGGTATAACAATGTATTCACATTGAATACAAGTATATTTGATGCTGTTTACATATAGAAGTAAAAACTCATGGTATAACAGTGTATTCACATTGAATACAAGTACATTTGATGCAGTATACATATATAAGTAAAAACTCATGGTATAACAGTGTATTCACATTGAATACAAGTATATTCCATGCAGTTTATATATAGAAGTAAAAACTCATGGTATAACAGTGTATTCACATTGAATACAAGTATATTTGATGCTGTTTATATATAGAAGTAAAAACTCATGGAATAACAGTGTATTCACATTGAATACAAGTATATTTGATGCTGTTTACATATAGAAGTAAAAACTCATGGTATAACAGTGTATTCACATTGAATACAAGTATATTACATGCAGTTGACCTATAGAATTAAAAACTCGTGGTATGACAGTGTATTCACATTGAATACAAGTATATTTGATGCAGTTTACGTACAGAAGTAAAAACTTATGGTATAACAGTGTATTCACATTGAATACAAGTATATTTGATGCTGTTTACATATAGAAGTAAAAACTCATGGTATAACAGTGCATTCACATTGAATACAAGTATATTTGATGCTGTTTACATATAGAAGTAAAAACTCATGGTATAACAATGTATTCACATTGAATACAAGTATATTTGATCCTGTTTATATATAGAAGTAAAAACTCGTGGTATAACAATGTATTCCCATTGAATACAAGTATATTTGATGCAGTTTACATATAGAAGTAAAAACTCATGGTATAACAGTGTATTCACATTGAATACAAGTATATTTGATGCTGTTTACATATAGAAGTAAAAACTCATGGTATAACAGTGTATTCACATTGAATACAAGTATATTTGATGCTGTTTACATATAGAAGTAAAAACTCATGGTATAACAGTGTATTCACATTAAATACAAGTATATTTGATGCTGTTTTACATATAGAAGTAAAATTTCATGGTATAACATTGTATTCACATTGAATACAAGTATATTTGATGCTGTTTACATTTAGAAATTAAATCTCATGGTATAACAGTGTATTCACATTGAATACAAGTATATTTGATGCTGTTTACATATAGATGTAAAAACTCATGGTATAACAGTGTATTCACATTGAATACAAGTATATTTGATGCTGTTTACATATAAAAGTAAAAACTCATGGTATAACAGTGTATTCACATTGAATACAAGTATATTTGATGCTGTTTGCATATAGAAGTAAAAACTCATGGTATAACAGTGTATTCACATTGAATCCAAGTATATTTGATTCTGTTTACATATAGAAGTAAAAACTCAAGGTATAACAGTGTATTCACATTGAATACAAGTATATTTGATGCAGTTTACATATAGAAGTAGAAACTCATGGTATAACAGTGTATTGACATTGAATACAAGTATATTTGATGCTGTTTACATATAGAAGTAAAAACTCATGGTATAACAGTGTATTCACATTGAATACGAGTATATTTGATGCTGTTTACACATAGAAGTAAAAACTCATGGTATAACAGTGTATTCACATTGAATACAAGTATATTCCATGCAGTTTACATATAGAAGTAAAAACTCATGGTATAACAGTGTATTCACATTGAATACATGTATATTTGATGCTGTTTACAAATAGAAGTAAAAATTCATGGTATAACAATGTATTCACATTGAATACAAGTATATTTGATGCTGTTTACATATAGAAGTAAAAACTCATGGTATAACAGTGTATTCACATTGAATACAAGTACATTTGATGCAGTATACATATATAAGTAAAAACTCATGGTATAACAGTGTATTCACATTGAATACAAGTATATTCCATGCAGTTTATATATAGAAGTAAAAACTCATGGTATAACAGTGTATTCACATTGAATACAAGTATATTTGATGCTGTTTATATATAGAAGTAAAAACTCATGGAATAACAGTGTATTCACATTGAATACAAGTATATTTGATGCTGTTTACATATAGAAGTAAAAACTCATGGTATAACAGTGTATTCACATTGAATACAAGTATATTACATGCAGTTGACATATAGAATTAAAAACTCGTGGTATGACAGTGTATTCACATTGAATACAAGTATATTTGATGCAGTTTACGTACAGAAGTAAAAACTTATGGTATAACAGTGTATTCACATTGAATACAAGTATATTTGATGCTGTTTACATATAGAAGTAAAAACTCATGGTATAACAGTGCATTCACATTGAATACAAGTATATTTGATGCTGTTTACATATAGAAGTAAAAACTCATGGTATAACAGTGTATTCACATTGAATACAAGTATATTTGATCCTGTTTATATATAGAAGTAAAAACTCGTGGTATAACAATGTATTCACATTGAATACAAGTATATTTGATGCAGTTTACATATAGAAGTAAAAACTCATGGTATAACAGTGTATTCACATTGAATACAAGTATATTTGATGCAGTTTAAATATAGAACTAAAAACTCATGTTATAACTTTGCATTCACATTGAATACAATTATATTTGATGCAGAATACATATCGAAGTAAAAACTCATGGTATAACAGTGTATTCACATTGAATACAAGTATATTTGATGCATTTTACATATAGAAGTAAAAACTCATGGTATAACAGTGTATTCACATTGAATACAAGTATATTTGATGCTGTTTACACATAGAAGTAAAAACTCATGGTATAACAGTGTATTCACATTGAATACAAGTATATTCCATGCAGTTTATATATAGAAGTAAAAACTCATGGTATAACAGTGTATTCACATTGAATACAAGTATATTTTTTGCTGCTCACATATAGAAAAAAAAACTCATGGTTTAACAGTGTATTCACATTGAATACAAGTATTTTTTATGCTGTTGACATATAGAAGTAAAAACTCATGGTATAACAGTGTATTCACATTGAATACAAGTATATTTGATGCAGTATACATATAGAAGTAAAAACTCATGGTATAACAGTGTATTCACATTGAATACAAGTATATTCCATGCAGTTTATATATAGAAGTAAAAACTCATGGTATAACAGTGTATTCACATTGAATACAAGTATATTTGATGCTGTTTATATATAGAAGTAAAAACTCATGGAATAACAGTGTATTCACATTGAATACAAGTATATTTGATGCTGTTAGATATAAAAGTAAAAACTCATGGTCTAACAGTGTATTCACATTGAATACAAGTATATTTTATGCATCAACATATAGAAGTAAAAACTCAAACTATAACAGTGTATTCACATTGAATACAAGTATATTTGATGCTGTTCACATATAGAAGTAAAAACTCATGGTATAACAGTGCATTCACATTTAATAGAAGTATATTCCATACAGTTTACATATAGAAGTAAAAACTCATTGTATAACAGTGTATTCACATTGAATACAAGTATATTTGATGCTGTTTACATATAGAAGTAAAAACACATGGTAAAACAGTGTATTCACATTGAATACAAGTATATTTGATGCAGTATACATATAGAAGTAAAAACTCATGGTATAACAGTGTATTCACATTGAATACAAGTATATTTGATGCTGTTAGATATAAAAGTAAAAACTCATGGTCTAACAGTGTATTCACATTGAATACAAGTATATTTTATGCATCAACATATAGAAGTAAAAACTCAAACTATAACAGTGTATTCACATTGAATACAAGTATATTTGATGCTGTTCACATATAGAAGTAAAAACTCATGGTATAACAGTGTATTCACATTGAATACAAGTATATTTGATGCTATTTATATATAGAAGTAAAAACTCATGGTTTTACAGTGTATTCACATTGAATACAAGTATATTCCTTGCAGTTTATATATAGAAGTAAAAACTCATGGTATAACAGGGTATTCACATTGAATTCAAGTATATTCCATGCAGTTTACATAAAGAAGTAAAAACTCATGGTATAACAGAGTATTCACATTGAATACAAGTATATTTGATGCTGTTTACATATAGAAGTAAAAACTCATGGTATAACAGTGTATTCACATTGAATGCAATTATATTTGATTCTGTTTACATATAGAAGTAAAAACTCAAGGTATAACAGTGTATTCACATTGAATACAAGTATATTTGATGCAGATTACATATTGAAGTAGAAACTCATGGTATAACAGTGTATTGACATTGAATACAAGTATATTTGATGCTGTTTACATATAGAAGTAAAAACTCATGGTATAACAGTGTATTCACATTGAATACAAGTATATTTGATGCTGTTTACATATAGAAGTAAAAACTCATGGTATAACAGTGTATTCACATTGAATACAAGTATATTTGATTCTGTTTACATATAGAAGTAAAAACTCAAGGTATAACAGTGTATTCACATTGAATACAAGTATATTTGATGCAGTATACATATATAAGTAAAAACTCATGGTATAACAGTGTATTCACATTGAATACAAGTATATTCCATGCAGTTTATATATAGAAGTAAAAACTCATGGTATAACAGTGTATTCACATTGAATACAAGTATATTTGATGCTGTTTGTATATAGAAGTAAAAACTCATGGAATAACAGTGTATTCACATTGAATACAAGTATATTTGATGCTGTTTACATATAGAAGTAAAAACTCATGGTATAACAGTGTATTCACATTGAATACAAGTATATTTGATGCTTTTTACATATAGAAGTAAAAACTCATGGTATAACAGTGTATTCACATTGAATACAAGTATTTTTTATGCTGTTTACATATAGAAGTAAAAACTAATGGTATAACAGTGTATTCACATTGAATACAAGTATATTTGATGCAGTATACATATAGAAGTAAAAACTCATGGTATAACAGTGTATTCACATTGAATACAAGTATATTCCATGCAGTGTATATATAGAAGTAAAAACTCATGGTATAACAGTGTATTCACATTGAATACAAGTATATTTGATGCTGTTTATATATAGAAGTAAAAACTCATGGAATAACAGTGTATTCACATTGAATACAAGTATATTTGATGCTGTTTACATATAGAAGTAAAAACTCATGGTATAACAGTGTATTCACATTGAATACAAGTATATTCCATGCAGTTGACATATAGAAGTAAAAACTCGTGGTATGACAGTGTATTTACATTGAATACAAGTATATTTGATGAAGTTTACGTTCAGAAGTAAAAACTCATGGTATAACAGTGTATTCACATTGAATACAAGTATATTTGATGCTGTTTACATATAGAAGTAAAAACTCATGGTATAACAGTGTATTCACATTGAATACAAGTATATTTGATGCTGTTTACATATAGAAGTAAAAACTCATGGTATAACAGTGTATTCACATTGAATACAAGTATATTTGATTCTGTTTACATATAGAAGTAAAAACTCAAGGTATAACAGTGTATTCACATTGAATACAAGTATATTTGATGCAGTATACATATAGAAGTAAAAACTCATGGTATAACAGTGTATTCACATTTAATACAAGTATATTCCATACAGTTTACATATAGAAGTAAAAACTCATTGTATAACAGTGTATTCACATTGAATACAAGTATATTTGATGCTGTTTACATATAGAAGTAAAAACTCATGGTAAAACAGTGTTTTCACATTGAATACAAGTATATTTGATGCAGTATACATATAGAAGTAAAAACTCATGGTATAACAGTGTATTCACATTGAATACAAGTATATTTGATGCTGTTAGATATAAAACTAAAAACTCATGGTCTAACAGTGTATTCACATTGAATACAAGTATATTTTTTGCTGTTCACATATAGAAGTAAAAACTCATGGTTTAACAGTGTATTTACATTGAATACAAGTATTTTTTATGCTGTTGACATATAGAAGTAAAAACTCATGGTATAACAGTGTATTCACATTGAATACAAGTATATTTGATGCAGTATACATATAGAAGTAAAAACTCATGGTATAACAGTGTATTCACATTGAATACAAGTATATTCCATGCAGTTTATATATAGAAGTAAAAACTCATGGTATAACAGTGTATTCACATTGAATACAAGTATATTTGATGCTGTTTATATATAGAAGTAAAAACTCATGGAATAACAGTGTATTCACATTGAATACAAGTATATTTGATGCTGTTTAGATATAAAAGTAAAAACTCATGGTCTAACAGTGTATTCACATTGAATACAAGTATATTTTATGCATCAACATATAGAAGTAAAAACTCAAACTATAACAGTGTATTCACATTGAATACAAGTATATTTGATGCTGTTCACATATAGAAGTAAAAACTCATGGTATAACAGTGCATTCACATTTAATAGAAGTATATTCCATACAGTTTACATATAGAAGTAAAAACTCATTGTATAACAGTGTATTCACATTGAATACAAGTATATTTGATGCTGTTTACATATAGAAGTAAAAACACATGGTAAAACAGTGTATTCACATTGAATACAAGTATATTTGATGCAGTATACATATAGAAGTAAAAACTCATGGTATAACAGTGTATTCACATTGAATACAAGTATATTTGATGCTGTTAGATATAAAAGTAAAAACTCATGGTCTAACAGTGTATTCACATTGAATACAAGTATATTTTATGCATCAACATATAGAAGTAAAAACTCAAACTATAACAGTGTATTCACATTGAATACAAGTATATTTGATGCTGTTCACATATAGAAGTAAAAACTCATGGTATAACAGTGTATTCACATTGAATACAAGTATATTTGATGCTATTTATATATAGAAGTAAAAACTCATGGTATAACAGTGTATTCACATTGAATACAAGTATATTCCTTGCAGTTTATATATAGAAGTAAAAACTCATGGTATAACAGGGTATTCACATTGAATTCAAGTATATTTGATGCTGTTTACATAAAGAAGTAAAAACTCATGGTATAACAGAGTATTCACATTGAATACAAGTATATTTGATGCTGTTTACATATAGAAGTAAAAACTCATGGTATAACAGTGTATTCACATTGAATGCAATTATATTTGATTCTGTTTACATATAGAAGTAAAAACTCAAGGTATAACAGTGTATTCACATTGAATACAAGTATATTTGATGCAGATTACATATTGAAGTAGAAACTCATGGTATAACAGTGTATTGACATTGAATACAAGTATATTTGATGCTGTTTACATATAGAAGTAAAAACTCATGGTATAACAGTGTATTCACATTGAATACAAGTATAATTGATGCTGTTTATATACAGAAGTAAAAACTCATGGTAAAACAGTGTATTTACATTGAATACAATAATTTTGATGCAATTTACATATAGAAGTAAAAACTCATGGTATAACAGTGTATTCACATTGAATACAAGTATATTTGATGCAGTATACATCTGTAGAAGTAAAAACTCATGGTACAACAGTGTATTCACATTGAATACAAGTATATTTGATGCTGTTCATATATAGAAGTAAAGACTCATGGTATAACAGTGTATTCACATTGAATACAAGTATATTTGATGCAGTATACATATAGAAGTAAAAACTCATGGTATAAGAGTGTATTCACATTGAATACAAGTATATTTGATGCAGTATACATATAGAAGTAAAAACTCATGGTATAACAGTGTATTCACATTGAATACAAGTATATTTGATGCAGTATACATATAGAAGTAAAAACTCATGGTATAACAGTGTATTCACATTGAATACAAGTATATTTGATGCAGTATACATATAGAAGTAAAAACTCATGGTATAACAGTGTATTCACATTAAATACAAGTATATTTGATGCTTTTTACATATAGAAGTAAAAACTCATGGTATAACAGTGTATTCACATTGAATACATGTATATTCCATGCAGTTTATATATAGAAGTAAAAACTCATGGTATAACAGTGTATTCACATTGAATACAAGTATAATTGATGCTGTTTATATACAGAAGTAAAAACTCATGGTATAACAGTGTATTCACATTGAATACAAGTATATTTCATGCTGTTTACATATAGAAGTAAAAACTCATGGTATAACAGTGCATTCACATTTAATAGAAGTATATTCCATACAGTTTACATATAGAAGTAAAAACTCATTGTATAACAGTGTATTCACATTGAATACAAGTATATTTGATGCTGTTTACATATAGAAGTAAAAACACATGGTATAACAGTGTATTCACATTGAATACAAGTATATTTGATGCAGTATACATATAGAAGTAAAAACTCATGGTATAACAGTGTATTCACATTGAATACAAGTATATTTAATGCTGTTAGATATAAAAGTAAAAACTCATGGTCTAACAGTGTATTCACATTGAATACAAGTATATTTTATGCATCAACATATAGAAGTAAAAACTCAAACTATAACAGTGTATTCACATTGAATACAAGTATATTTGATGCTGTTCACATATAGAAGTAAAAACTCATGGTATAACAGTGTATTCACATTGAATACAAGTATATTTGATGCTATTTATATATAGAAGTAAAAACTCATGGTATAACAGTGTATTCACATTGAATACAAGTATATTCCTTGCAGTTTATATATAGAAGTAAAAACTCATGGTATAACAGGGTATTCACATTGAATACAAGTATATTTGATGCTGTTTACATAAAGAAGTAAAAACTCATGGTATAACAGAGTATTCACATTGAATACAAGTATATTTGATGCTGATTACATATAGAAGTAAAAACTCATGGTATAACAGTGTATTCACATTGAATACAAGTATATTTGATTCTGTTTACATATAGAAGTAAAAACTCATGGTATAACAGTGTATTCACATTGAATACAAGTATATTTGATGCTGTTTACATATAGAAGTAAAAACTCATGGTATAACAGTGTATTCACATTGAATACAAGTATATTTGATGCAGTATACATATAGAAGTAAAAACTCATGGTATAACAGTGTATTCACATTGAATACAAGTATATTTGATGCAGTATACATATAGAAGTAAAAACTCATGGTATAACAGTGTATTCACATTAAATACAAGTATATTTGATGCTTTTTACATATAGAAGTAAAAACTCATGGTATAACAGTGTATTCACATTGAATACATGTATATTCCATGCAGTTTATATATAGAAGTAAAAACTCATGGTATAACAGTGTATTCACATTGAATACAAGTATAATTGATGCTGTTTATATACAGAAGTAAAAACTCATGGTATAACAGTGTATTCACATTGAATACAAGTATATTTCATGCTGTTTACATATAGAAGTAAAAAGTCATGGTATAACAGTGCATTCACATTTAATAGAAGTATATTCCATACAGTTTACATATAGAAGTAAAAACTCATTGTATAACAGTGTATTCACATTGAATACAAGTATATTTTATGCAGTATACATATAGAAGTAAAAACTCAAACTATAACAGTGTATTCACATTGAATACAAGTATATTTGATGCTGTTTACATATAGATGTAAACACTCATGGTATAACAGTGTATTCAAATTGAAAACAAGTATATTTGATGCAGTATACATATACATATAGAAGTAAAAACTCATGGTATAACAGTGTATTCACATTGAATACAAGTGTATTAGATGCAGTTTACGTACAGAAGTAAAAACTCATGGTATAACAGTGTATTCACATTGAATACAAGTATATTTGATGCTGTTTACATATAGAAGTAGAAACTCATGGTATAACAGTGTATTTACATTGAATACAAGTATATTTGATGCAGTATACATATAGAAGTAAAAACTCATGGTATAACAGTTTATTCACATTGAATACAAGTATATTCCATGCAGTTGACATATAGAAGTAAAAACTCATGGTATAACAGTGTATTCACATTGAATACAAGTATATTTCATGCTGTTTACATATAAATGTAAAAACTCATGGTATAACAGTGTATTCACATTGAATACAAGAATATTTGATGCTGTATACATATAGAAGAAAAACTCATGGTATAACAGTGTATTCACATTGAATACAAGTATATTTGATTCTGTTTACATATAGAAGTAAAAACTCAAGGTATAACAGTGTATTCACATTGAATACAAGTATATTTGATGCAGTTTACATATAGAAGTAGAAACTCATGGTATAACAGTGTATTGACATTGAATACAAGTATATTTGAAGCTGTTCACATATAGAAGTAAAGACTCATGGTATAACAGTGTATTCACATTGAATACAAGTATATTTGATGAAATATACATATAGAAGTAAAAACCCATGGTATAACAGTGAATTCCAATTGAATACAGTATATTTGTTGCAGTATACATATTGAAGTAAAAACTCATGGTACAACAGTGTATTCACATTGAATACAAGTAAATTTGTTGCAGTATACATATAGAAGTAAAAACTCATGGTATAACAGGGTATTCACATTGAATACAAGTATATTTGATGCTGTTTACATATAGAAGTAAAAACTCATTGTATAACAGTGTATTCACATTGAATACAAGTATATTTGATCCTGTTTACATATAGAAATAGAAACTCATGATATAACAGTGTATTCACGTTGAATACAAGTATATTTGATGCTGTTTACATATAGAAGTAAAAACTCATGGTATAACAGTGTATTCACATTGAATACAAGTATATTTGATGCAGTATACATAAAGAAGTAAAAACTCATTGTATAACAGTGAACTCACATCGAATACAAGTATATTTGATGCAGTATACATATAGAAGTAAAAACTCATGGTCCAACAGTGTATTCACATTGAATACAAGTATATTTGATCCTGTTTATATATAGAAGTAAAAACTCATGGTATAACAGTGTATTCACATTGAATACAAGTATATTTGATGCAATATACATATAGAAGTAAAAACTCATGGTATAACAGTGTATTCACATTACAAGTATATTTGATGCAGTATACATATAGAAATAAAAACTCATGGTATATAAGTGTATTCACATTGAATACAAGTATATTTGATGCAGTATACATATAGAAGAAAAACTCATGGTATAACAGTGTATTCACATTGAATACAAGTATATTTGATCCTGTTTATATATAGAAGTAAAAATTCATGGTATAACAGTGTATTCACATTGAATTCAAGTATATTTGATGCATTTTACATATAGAAGTAAAAACTCATGGTATAACAGTGTATTCACATTGAATACAAGTATATTTGATGCTTTTTATATACAGAAGTAAAAACTCATGGTATAACAGTGTATTCACATTGAATACAAGTATATTTGATGCTGTTTACATATAGAAGTAAAAACTCATAATATAACAGTGTATTCACATTGAATACAAGTATTTTTTATTCTGTTTACATATAGAAGTAATAACTCATGGTATCACAGTGTATTCACATTGAATACAAGTATATTTGATCCTGTTTACATATAGAAGTAAAAAATCATGGTATAACAGCGTATTCACATTGAATACAAGTATATTTGATTCTGTTTACATGTAGAAGTATAAACTCAGAATATAACAGTGTATTTACATTGAATAAAAGAATATTTATTCTGTTTACATGTAGAAGTATAAACTCATAATATAACAGTGTATTCACATTGAATACAAGTATATTTTATCCTGTTAACATATAGAAGTAAAAACTCATGGTATCACAGTGTATTCACATTGAATCCAAGTATATTTGATCCAGTTTACATATAGAAGTAAAAAACTCATGGTATAACAGTGTATTAACATTGAATACAAGTATATTTGATTCTGTTTACATGTAGAAGTGTAAACTCATAATATAACAGTGTATTCACATTGAATACAAGTATATTTGATCCTGTTTACATATAGAAGGTAAAACTCATGGTATCACAGTGTATTCAAATTGAATACAAGTATATTTTATTCTGTTTACATGAAGAAGTATAAACTCATAATATAACAGTGTATTCACATTGAATACAATTATATTTGATTCTGTTTACATATAGAAGAAAAAACCTTTGGTATAAAAGTGTATTCACATTGAATACAAGTATATTTGATCCTGTTTTCATATAGAAGTAAAAACTCATGGTGTCACAGTGTATTTACATTGAATGCAAGTATATTTGATTCTGTTTACATGTAGAAGTATAAACTCATAATATAACAGTGTATTCACATTGAATACAAGTATATTTGATTCTGTTTACACGAAGAAGTATAAACTCATAATATAACAGTGTATTCACATTGAATACAAATATATTTGAACCTGTTTACATATAGAAGGTAAAACTCATGGTATCAGAGTGTATTAAAATTGAATACAAGTATATTTGATTCTGTTTACATGTAGAACATTAACTAATAAAATAACAGTGTATTCACATTATATACAAGTATATTTGATACTGTTTACATATTGAAGTAAAAACTCATGGTATCACAGTGTATTTACATTGAATGCAAGTATATTTGATTCTTTTTACATGTAGAAGTATAAACTCATAATATAACAGTGCATTCACATTGAATACAAGTATATTTGATTCTGTTTACATATAGAAGAAAAAACTTTTGGTATAAAAGTGTATTCACATTGAATACAAGTATATTTGATCCTGTTTACATATAGAAGGTAAAACTCATGGTATCATAGTGTATTCACATTGAATACAAGTATATTTGATTCTGTTTACATGTAGAATTATAAACTCCTAATATAACAGTGTATTCACATTGCATACAAGTATATTTGATCCTGTTTACATATTGAAGTAAAAACTCATGGTATCACAGTGTATTCACATTGAATACAAGTATATTTGATCCTGTTTACATATAGAAGTAAAAACTCATGGTATAACAGTGTATTCACATTGAATACAAGTATATTTGATTCTGTTTACATGTAGAAGTATAAACTTATAATATAACAGTGTATTCACATTAAATACAAGTATATTTGATCCTGTTTACATATAGAAGTAAAAACTCATGGTATCACAGTGTATTCACGTTGAATACAAGTATATTTGATCCTATTTACATATAGAAGGTAAAACTCATGGTATCACAGTGTATTCACATTGAATACAAGTATATTTGATTCTGTTTACAAGAAGAAGTATAAACTCATAATATAACAGTGTATTCAAATTCAATACAAGTATATTTGATCCTGTTTATATATAGAAGTAAAAACTCATGGTATAACAGTGTATTAACATTGAATACAAGTATATTTGATGCTGTTTGCATATAGAAGTAAAAACACGTGGTATCACAGTGTATTCACATTGAATACAAGTATATTTGATTCTGTTTACATGTAGAAGTATAAACTCATAATATAACAGTGTATTCACATTGAATACAAGTATATTTGATTCTGTTTACACGAAGAAGTATAAAGTTATAATATAACAGTGTATTCACATTGAATACAAGTATATTTGATACTGTTTACATATAGAAGGTAAAACTCATGGTATCACAGTGTATTTACATTGAATACAAGTATAGTTGATCCTGTTTACGTATAGAAGTAAAAACTCATGGTATAACAGTGTATTCACATTGAATACAATTATATTTGATTCTGTTTACATGTAGAAGTAAAAACTCATGGTATCGCAGTGTATTCACATTGAATACAAGTATATTTGATCCTGTTTACATATAGAAGTGAAAACTAATGGTATAAAAGTGTTTATACATTGAATACAAGTATATTTGATTCTGTTTACATATAGAAGTATAAACTCATAATATAACAGTGTATTCACATTGAATACAAGTATATTTGATCCTGTTTACGTATAGAAGTAAAAACTCATGGTATCACAGTGTATTCACATTGAATACAAGTATTTTTGATTCTGTTTACATGTAGAAGTATAAACTCATAATATAACAGTGTATTTACATTGAATACAAGTATATTTGATCCTGTTTACATGTAGAAGTATAAAATCATAATATAACAGTGTATTCACATTTAATATAAGTATATTTGATCCTGTTTACATATAGAAGTAAAAACTCATGGTATCACAGTGTATTTACGTTTAATACAAGTATATTTGATCTTTTTACATATAGAAGTAAAAACTCATGGTATCACAGTGTATTCACATTGAATACAAGTATATTTGATTGTGTTTACATGTGGAAGTATAAACTCATAATATAACAGTGTATTCACATTGAATACAAGTATATTTTATCCTGTATACATATAGAAGTAAAAACTCGTGGTATCACAGTTTATTCACATTGAATACAAGTATATTTGATTCTGTTTACTTGTAGAAGAATAAACTCATAATATAACAGTGTATTCACATTGAATACAAGGATATTTGATCCTATTTACATATAGAAGAAAAAAATCATGGTATCACAGTGTATTCACATTGAATACAAGTATATTTCATCCTGTTTACATAAAGAAGTAAAAACTTATGGTATCACAGTGTATTTACATTGAATACAAGTATATTTGATTCTGTTTACATGTAGAAGTATAAACTCATATTATAACAGTGTATTCACATTGAAAACAAGCATATTTGATCCTGTTTACATATAGAAGTAAAAACTCATGGTATCACAGGGTATTCACATTGAATACAAGTATATTTGATTCTGTTTTCATGTAGAAGTAAAAACTCATGGTATAAAAGTGTATTCACATTGAATACAAGTATATTTGATCCTGTTTACATATAGAAGTAAAAACTCATGGTATCACAGTGTATTCACATTGTATACAAGTATATTTGATTCTGTTTACATGTAGAAGTGTAAATTCATAATATAACAGTGTATTCACATTGAATGCAATTATATTTGATCCTGTTTACATATAGAAGTAAAAACTCATGGTATCACAGTGTGTTCACATTGAATCCAAGTATATTTGATCCTGTTTACATTTAGAAGTAAAAACTCATGGTATCACATTGTATTCACATTGAATACAAGTATATTTGATCCTGTTTACATATAGAAGTAAAAACTCATGGTATAAAAGTGTATTCACAATGAATCCAAGTATATTTGATTCTGTTTACATGTAGAAGTATAAAATCATAATATAACAGTGTATTCACATTGAATACAAGTATATTTGATCCTGTTTACATGTAGAAGTATAAACTCATAATATATCAGTGTATTCACATTTAATACAAGTATATTTGATCCTGTTTACATATAGAAGTAAAAACTCATGGTATCACAGTGTATTCACATTGAATACAAGTATATTTGATTCTGTTTCATGTAGAAGTATAAACTCATAATATAACAGTGTATTCACATTGAATACAAGTATATTTGATCCTTTTTACATATAGAAGTAAAAACTCATGGTATCACAGTGTATTCACATTGAATACAAGTATATTTGATCCTGTTTACATATAGAAGTAAAAACTCATGGTATCACAGTGTATTCTCATTGAATACAAGTATATTTGATTGTGTTTACATGTAGAAGTATAAACTCATAATAAAACAGTGTATTCACATTGAATACAAGTATATTTGATCCTGTTTACATATAGAAGTAAAAACTTATGGTATCACAGTGTATTTACATTGAATACAAGTATATTTTATTCTGTTTACATGAAGAAGTATAAACTCATAATATAACAGTGTATTCACATAGAAAACAAGTATATTTGATCCTGTTTACATAAAGAAGTAAAAACTCATGGTATCACAGGGTATTCACATTGAATACAAGTATATTTGATTCTGTTTTCATTTAGAAGTAAAAACTCATGTTATAACAGTGTATTCACATTGAATCCAAGTATATTTGATACTGTTTACATATAGAAGTAAAAACTCATGGTATCACAGTGTATTCACATTGAATACAATTATATTTGATTCTGTTTACATGTAGAAATATAAACTCATAATATAACAGTGTATTCACATTGAATACAAGTAAATTTAATTCTGTTTACATGTAGAAGTATAAACTTATAATATAACAGTGTATTCACATTGAATACAAGTATATTTGATCCTGTTTACATAAAGAAGTAAAAACTTATGGTATCACAGTGTATTTGCATTGAATACAAGTATATTTGATTCTGTTTACATGTAGAAGTATAAACTCATATTATAACAGTGTATTCACATTGAATACAATTATATTTGATCCTGTTGACATATAGAAGTAAAAACTCATGGTATCACAGTGTGTTCACATTGAATCCAAGTATATTTGATCCTGTTTACATTTAGAAGTAAAAACTCATGGTATCACATTGTATTCACATAGAAAACAAGTATATTTGATCCTGTTTACGTAAAGAAGTAAAAACTCATGGTATCACAGGGTATTCACATTGAATACAAGTATATTTGATTCTGTTTTCATTTAGAAGTAAAAACTCATGTTATAACAGTGTATTCACATTGAATACAAGTATATTTGATCCTGTTTACATATAGAAGTAAAAACTCATGGTATCACAGTGTATTCACATTGAATACAAGTATATTTGATTCTGTTTACATGTAGAAATATAAACTCATAATATAACAGTGTATTCACATTGAATACAAGTAAATTTAATTCTGTTTACATGTAGAAGTATAAACTTATAATATAACAGTGTATTCACATTGAATACAAGTATATTTGATCCTGTTTACATAAAGAAGTAAAAACTTATGGTATCACAGTGTATTTGCATTGAATACAAGTATATTTGATTCTGTTTACATGTAGAAGTATAAACTCATATTATAACAGTGTATTCACATTGAAAACAAGCATATTTGATCCTGTTTACATATAGAAGTAAAAACTCATGGTATCACAGGGTATTCACATTGAATACAAGTATATTTGATTCTGTTTTCATGTAGTAGTAAAAACTCATGGTATAAAAGTGTATTCACATTGAATACAAGTATATTTGATCCTGTTTACATGTAGAAGTATAAACTCATAATATAACAGTGTATTCACATTTAATACAAGTATATTTGATCCTGTTTACATATAGAAGTAAAAACTCATGGTATCACAGTGTATTCACATTGAATACAAGTATATTTGATTCTGTTTCATGTAGAAGTATAAACTCATAATATAACAGTGTATTCACATTGAATACAAGTATATTTGATCCTTTTTACATATAGAAGTAAAAACTCATGGTATCACTGTGTATTCACATTGAATACAAGTATATTTGATCCTGTTTACATATAGAAGTAAAAACTCATGGTATCACAGTGTATTCTCATTGAATACAAGTATATTTGATTGTGTTTACATGTAGAAGTATAAACTCATAATATAACAGTGTATTCACATTGAATACAAGTATATTTGATCCTGTTTACATATAGAAGTAAAAACTTATGGTATCACAGTGTATTTACATTGAATACAAGTATATTTTATTCTGTTTACATGAAGAAGTATAAACTCATAATATAACAGTGTATTCACATAGAAAACAAGTATATTTGATCCTGTTTACATAAAGAAGTAAAAACTCATGGTATCACAGGGTATTCACATTGAATACAAGTATATTTGATTCTGTTTTCATTTAGAAGTAAAAACTCATGTTATAACAGTGTATTCACATTGAATACAAGTATATTTGATCCTGTTTACATATAGAAGTAAAAACTCATGGTATCACAGTGTATTCACATTGAATACAAGTATATTTGATTCTGTTTACATGTAGAAATATAAACTCATAATATAACAGTGTATTCACATTGAATACAAGTAAATTTAATTCTGTTTACATGTAGAAGTATAAACTTATAATATAACAGTGTATTCACATTGAATACAAGTATATTTGATTCTGTTTTCATGTAGAAGTTAAAACTCATGGTATAACAGTGTATTCACAATGAATACAAGTATATTTGATCCTGTTTACATATAGAAGTAAAAACTCATGGTATCACAGTGTATTCACATTGAATACAACTATATTTGATCCTGTTTACATATACAGTCATGCTTGCAAGTTTCTTTAGCAGGCAAATGGGTCTATATCCTTTCATTTTGTTTGGACGGAAGGGATACTATGGTGCCTACCATACCCTCGTTTTCTTTCCATTCTTCTCTTCCTCTACGTTTCAGTTAATTTTCCTACATTTAATGTTGCACCTTTTTCGCGGGTTGCAAAGAAAGAGAAATAGAAATAGCATAAAGGGGTACGGTAGGCACCAAAGTATCCCCTCCATCAAAAAGAAATAGAAGGATATAGACCGATTAGCCTGCTAAAGAAACTTCCAAGCATGACTGTAGAAGTAAAAACTCATGGTATCACAGTGTATTCACATTGATACAAGTATATTTGATTCTGTTTACATATAAAAGTAAAAACTCATGGTATCACAGTGTATTCACATTGAATACAAGTATATTTGATTGTGTTTACATGTAGAAGTATAAACTCATAATATAACAGTGTATTCACATTGAATACAAGTATATTTTATCCTGTATACATATAGAAGTAAAAACTCATGGTATCACAGTTTATTCACATTGAATACAAGTATATTTGATTCTGTTTACTTGTAGAAGAATAAACTCATAATATAACAGTGTATTCACATTGAATACAACGATATTTGATCCTATTTACATATAGAAGAAAAAAATCATGGTATCACAGTGTATTCACATTGAATACAAGTATATTTGATCCTGTTTACATAAAGAAGTAAAAACTTATGGTATTACAGTGTATTTACATTGAATACAAGTATATTTGATTCAGTTTACATGTAGAAGTATAAACTCATATTATAACAGTGTATTCACATTGAAAACAAGCATATTTGATCCTGTTTACATATGGAAGTAAAAACTCATGGTATCACAGGGTATTCACATTGAATACAAGTATATTTGATTCTGTTTTCATGTAGAAGTAAAAACTCATGGTATAACAGTGTATTCACATTGAATACAAGTATATTTGATCCTGTTTACATATAGAAGTAAAAACTCATGGTATCACAGTGTATTCACATTGTATACAAGTATATTTGATTCTGTTTACATGTAGAAGTATAAATTCATAATATAACAGTGTATTCACATTGAATGCAATTATATTTGATCCTGTTTACATATAGAAGTAAAAACTCATGGTATCACAGTGTATTCACATTGAATCCAAGTATATTTGATCCTGTTTACATTTAGAAGTAAAAACTCATGGTATCACATTGTATTCACATTGAATACAAGTATATTTGATCCTGTTTACATATAGAAGTAAAAACTAATGGTATAAAAGTGTATTCACAATGAATTCAAGTATATTTGATTCTGTTTACATGTAGAAGTATAAAATCATAATATAACAGTGTATTAACATTGAATACAAGTATATTTGATCCTGTTTACATATAGAAGTAAAAACTCATGGTATCACAGTGTATTCACATTGAATACAAGTATATTTGGTTCTGTTTATATGTAGAAGTATAAACTCATAATATAACAGTGTATTCACATTGAATACAAGTATATTTGATCCTGTTTACATGTAGAAGTATAAACTCATAATATAACAGTGTATTCACATTTAATACAAGTATATTTGATCCTGTTTACATATAGAAGTAAAAACTCATGGTATCACAGTGTATTCACATTGAATACAAGTATATTTGATTCTGTTTCATGTAGAAGTATAAACTCATAATATAACAGTGTATTCACATTGAATACAAGTATATTTGATCCTGTTTACATATAGAAGTAAAAACTCATGGTATCACAGTGTATTCACATTGAATACAAGTATATTTGATCCTATTTACATATAGAAGTAAAAACTCATGGTATCACAGGGTATTCACATTAAATACAAGTATATTTGATTCTGTTTTCACGTAGAAGTTAAAACTTATGGTATAACAGTGTATTCACATTGAATACAAGTATATTTGATCCTGTTTACGTATAGAAGTAAAAACTCATGGTATCACAGTGTATTCACATTGAATACAAGTATTTTTGATTCTGTTTACATGTAGAAGTATAAACTCATAATATAACAGTGTATTCACATTGAATACAAGTATATTTGATCCTGTTTACATGTAGAAGTATAAACTCATAATATAACAGTGTATTCACATTTAATACAAGTATATTTGATCCTGTTTACATATAGAAGTAAAAACTCATGGTATCACAGTGTATTCATATTGAATACAAGTATATTTGATTCTGTTTACATGTAGAAGTATAAACTCATAATATAACAGTGTATTCACATTGAATACAAGTATTTTTGATCCTTTTTACATATAGAAGTAAAAACTCATGGTATCACAGTGTATTTACGTTTAATACAAGAATATTTGATCCTTTTTACATATAGAAGTAAAAACTCATGGTATCACAGTGTATTCACATTGAATACAAGTATATTTGATTGTGTTTACATGTAGAAGTATAAACTCATAATATAACAGTGTATTCACATTGAATACAAGTATATTTTATCCTGTATACATATAGAAGTAAAAACTCATGGTATCACAGTTTATTCATATTGAATACAAGTATATTTGATTCTGTTTACTTGTAGAAGAATAAACTCATAATATAACAGTGTATTCACATTGAATACCAGGATATTTGATCCTATTTACCTATAGAAGAAAAAAATCATGGTATCACAGTGTATTCACATTGAATACAAGTATATTTGATCCTGTTTACATATAGAAGAAAAAACTCATGGTATCACATATTATTCACATTGAATACAAGTATATTTGATCCTGTTTACATATAGAAGTAAAAACTCATGGTATAAAAGTGTATTCACAATGAATCCAAGTATATTTGATTCTGTTTACATGTAGAAGTATAAAATCATAATATAACAGTGTATAAACATTGAATACAAGTATATTTGATCCTGTTTACATATAGAAGTAAAAACTTCTGGTATCACATTGTATTTACATTGAATACAAGTATATTTGATTCTGTTTACATGTAGAAGTATAAACTCATAATATAACAGTGTATTCACATAGAAAACAAGTATATTTGATCCTGTTTACATATAGAAGTAGAAACTCATGGTATCACAGGGTATTCACATTGAATACAAGTATATTTGATTCTGTTTTCATGTAGAAGTAAAAACTCATGTTATAACAGTGTATTCACATTGAATACAAGTATATTTGATCCTGTTTACATATAGAAGTAAAAACTCATGGTATCACAGTGTATTCACATTGAATACAAGTATATTTGATTCTGTTTACATGTAGAAATATAAACTCATAATATAACAGTGTATTCACATTGAATACAAGTATATTTAATTCTGTTTACATGTAGAAGTATAAACTTATAATATAACAGTGTATTCACATTGAATACAAGTATATTTGATTCTGTTTTCATGTAGAAGTTAAAACTCATGGTATAACAGTGTATTCACAATGAATACAAGTATATTTGATTCTGTTTACATGTAGAAGTTTAAACTGATAATATAAAAGTGTATTCACATTGAATACAAGTATACTTGATCCTGTTTACATATAGAAGTAAAAACTCATGGTATCACAGGGTATTCACATTAAATACAAGTATATTTGATTCTGTTTCAATGTAGAAATATAAATTCATAATATAACAGTGTATTCACATTGAATGCAATTATATTTGATCCCGTTTACATATAGAAGTAAAAACTCGTGGTATCACAGTGTATTCACATTGAATCCAAGTATATTTGATCCTGTTTACATTTCGAAGTAAAAACTCATGGTATAACAGTGTATTCACATTGAATACAAGCATATTTGATTCTGTTTACACGTAGAAATATAAACTCATAATATAACAGCGTATTCACATTGAATACAAGTATATTTGATCCTGTTTACATATAGAAGTAAAAACTCATTGTATCACAGTGTATTCACATTGAATACAAGTATATTTGATTCTGTTTACATGTAGAAGTATAAACTCATTATATAACAGTGTATTAACATTGAATACAAGTATATTTGATACTGTTTACATGTAGAAGTATAAACTCATAATATAACAGTGTATTCACATTGAATACAAGTATATTTGATCCTGTTTACATATAGAAGTAAAAACTCATGGTATCGCAGTGTATTCACATTGAATACAAGTATATTTTATTTTTTTTACATGTAGAAGAATAAACTCATAATATAACAGTGTATTCACATTGAATACAAGTATATTTGATCTTTTTTACATATTGAAGTGAAAACTCATGGTATCACAGTGTATTCACATTGAATACAAGTATATTTGATCCTGTTTACATATAGAAGTAAAAACTCATGGTATCACAGTGTATTCACATTGAATACAAGTATATTTGATTCTGTTTACATGTAGAAGTTTAAACTCATAATATAACAGTGTATTCACATTGAATACAAGTATACTTGATCCTGTTTACATATAGAAGTAAAAACTCGTGGTATAACAGTGTATTCACATTAAATACAAGTATATTTGATTCTGTTTACATGTAGAAGTATAAACTCATAATATAACAGTTTATTCACATTTAATACAAGTATATTTGATCCTGTTTACATATAGAATTAAAAACTCATGGTATCACAGTGTATTCACATTGAATACAAGTATATTTGATCCTGTTTACATATAGAAGTAAAAACTCATGGTATCACAGTGTATTCACATTGAATACAAGTATATTTGATTCTGTTTACATGTAGAAGTTTAAACTGATAATATAACAGTGTATTCACATTGAATACAAGTATACTTGATCTTGTTTACATATAGAAGTAAAAACTCATGGTATCACAGGGTATTCACATTAAATACAAGTATATTTGATTCTGTTTTCACGTAGAAGTTAAAACTCATGGTATAACAGTGTATTCACATTGAATACAAGTATATTTGATCCTGTTTACATATAGAAGTAAAAACTCATGGTATCACAGTGTATTCACATTGAATACAAGTATATTTGATCCTGTTTACATATAGAAGTAAAAACTCATGGTATCACAGTGTATTCACATTGAATACAAGAATATTTTATTCTCTTAACATGTAGAAGTATAAACTCATAATATAACAGTGTATTCACATTGAATACAAGTATATTTGATTGTGTTTACATGTAGAAGTATAAACTCATAATATAACAGTGTATTCACATTGAATACAAGTATATTTGATCCTGTTTACATATAGAAGTAAAAACTCATGGTATCGCAGTGTATTCACATTGAGTACAAGTATATTTTATTCTTTTTACATGTAGAAGTATAAACTCATAATATAACAGTGTATTCACATTGAATACAAGTATATTTGATCTTTTTTACATATAGAAGTAAAATCTCATGGTATCACAGTGTTTTCACATTGAATACAAGTATATTTGATCCTCTTTACATATAGAAGTAAAAACTCATGGTATAAACGTGTATTCACATTAAATACAAGTATATTTGATTCTGTTTACATGTAGAAGTATAAACTCATAATATAACAGTTTATTCACGTTGAATGCAAGTATATTTGATCCTGTTTACATATAGAAGTTAAAAGTCATGGTATCACAGTGTATTCACATTGAATACAAGTATATTTGGTTCTGTTTACATGTAGAAGTATAAACTCATAACATAACAGTGTATTCACTTTGAATAAAAGTATATTTGATCCTGTTTACATATAGAAGTAAAAACTCATGGTATCACAGTGTATTCACATTGAATTCTAGTATATTTGATCCTGTTTACATATAGAAGTAAAAACTCATGGTATAAGAGTGTATTCACATTGAATACAAGTATATTTGATTCTGTTTACATGTAGAAGCATAAACTCATAATATATCAGTGTATTCACATTGAATACAAGTATATTTGATCCTGTTTACATATAGAAGTAAAAACTCATTGTAACACAGTGTATTCACATTGAATACAAGTATATTTGATTCTGTTTACATGTAGAAGTATAAACTCATAATATAACAGTGTATTAACATTGAATACAAGTATATTTGATGCTGTTTACATGTAGAAGTATAAAAGCATAATATAACAGTGTATTCACATTGAATACAAGTATATTTGATCCTGTTTACATATAGAAGTAAAAACTCATTGTATCACAGTGTATTCACATTGAATACAAGTATATTTGATCCTGTTTACATGTAGAAGTAAAAACTCGTGGTATCACAGTGTATTCACATAAAATACAAGTATATTTTATTCTCTTTACATGTAGAAGTATAAACTCATAATATAACAGTGTATTCACATTGAATACAAGTATATTTGATCCTGTTAACATATAGAAGTAAAAACTCATGGTATCACAGTGTATTCACATTGAATACAAGTATATTTGATTCTGTTTACATGTAGAAGTATAAACTCATAATATAACAGTGTATTCACATTGAATGCAAGTATATTTGATCCTGTTTACATATAGAAGTAAAAACTCATTGTATCACAGTGTATTCACATTGAATACAAGTATATTTGATTCTGTTTACATGTAGAAGTATAAACTCATAATATAACAGTGTATTCACATTGAATACAAGTATATTTGATCCTGTTATCATATAGAAGTAAAAACTCATGGTATCACAGTGTATTCACATTGAATACAAGTATGTTTGATTCTGTTTACATGAAGAAGTATAAACTCATAATATAACAGTGTATTCACATTGAATACAAGTATATTTGATCCTGTTTACATATAGAAGTAAAAACTCATTGTATCACAGTGTATTCACATTGAATACAAGTATATTTGATTCTGTTTACATGTAGAAGTATAAACTCATAATATAACAGTGTATTAACATTGAATACAAGTATATTTGATACTGTTTACATGTAGAAGTATAAACTCATAATATAACAGTGTATTCACATTGAATACAAGTATATTTGATCCTGTTTACATATAGAAGTAAAAACTCATGGTATCGCAGTGTATTCACATTGAATACAAGTATATTTTATTCTTTTTACATGTAGAAGAATAAACTCATAATATAACAGTGTATTCACATTGAATACAAGTATATTTGATCTTTTTTACATATAGAAGTAAAAACTCATGGTATCACAGTGTATTCACATTGAATACAAGTATATTTGATCCTGTTTACATGTAGAAGTTTAAACTCATAATATAACAGTGTATTCACATTGAATACAAGTATACTTGATCCTGTTTACATATAGAAGTAAAAACTCGTGGTATAACAGTGTATTCACATTAAATACAAGTATATTTGATTCTGTTTACATGTAGAAGTATAAACTCATAATATAACAGTTTATTCACATTTAATACAAGTATATTTGATCCTGTTTACATATAGAATTAAAAACTCATGGTATCACAGTGTATTCACATTGTATACAAGTATATTTGATTCTGTTTACATGTAGAAATATAAATTCATAATATAACAGTGTATTCACATTGAATGCAATTATATTTGATCCTGTTTACATATAGAAGTAAAAACTCATGGTATCACAGTGTATTCACATTGAATCCAAGTATATTTGATCCTGTTTACATTTAGAAGTAAAAACTCATGGTATAATAGTGTATTCACATTGAATACAAGCATATTTGATTCTGTTTACACGTAGAAATATAAACTCATAATATAACAGTGTATTCACATTGAATACAAGTATATTTAATCCTGTTTACATATAGAAGTAAAAACTCATGGTATCACAGTGTATTCACATTAAATACAAGTATATTTGATTCTGTTTACATGTAGAAGTATAAACTAATAACATAACAGTGTATTCACATTGAATAAAAGTATATTTGATCCTGTTTACATATAGAAGTAAAAACTCATGGTATCACAGTGTATTCACATTGAATTCTAGTATATTTGATCCTGTTTACATATAGAAGTAAAAACTCATGGTATAAGATTGTATTCACATTGAATACAAGTATATTTGATTCTGTTTACATGTAGAAGCATAAACTCATAATATATCAGTGTATTCACATTGAATACAAGTATATTTGATCCTGTTTACATATAGAAGTAAAAACTCATTGTAACACAATGTATTCACATTGAATACAAGTATATTTGATTCTGTTTACATGTAGAAGTATAAACTTATAATATAACAGTGTATTCACATTGAATACAAGTATATTTGATTATGTTTACATGTAGAAGTAAAAACTCATGGTATAACAGTGTATTCACATTGAATACAAGTATATTTGATCCTGTTTACATATAGAAGTAAAAACTCATGGTATCACCGTGTATTCACATTGAATACAAGTATATTTGATCCTGTTTACATATAGAAGTAAAAACTCATGGTATCGCAGTGTATTCACATTGAATACAAGTATATTTGACCTTTTTTACATATAGAAGTAAAAACTCATGGTATCACAGTGTATTCACATTGAATACAAGTATATTTGATCCTGTTTACATATAGAAGTAAAAACTCATGGTATCACAGTGTATTCTCATTGAATACAAGTATATTTGATCCTGTTTACATGTAGAAGTATAAACTCATAATATAACAGTGTATTCACATTGAATACAAGTATATTTGATCCTGTTTACATATAGATTTAAAAACTTATGGTATCACAGTGTATTTACATTGAATACTAGTATATTTTATTTTGTTTACATGTAGAAGTATAAACTCATAATATAACAGTGTATTCACATAGAAAACCAGTATATTTGATCCTGTTTACATATAGAAGTAAAAACTCATGGTATCACAGGGTATTCACATTGAATACAAGTATATTTGATTCTGTTTTTATTTAGAAGTAAAAACTCATGTTATAACAGTGTATTCACATTGAATACAAGTATATTTGATCCTGTTTACATATAGAAGTAAAAACTCATGGTATAACAGTGTATTCACATTGAATACAAGTATATTTGATGCTGTTTACATATAGAAATATAAACTCATAATATAACAGTGTATTCACATTGAATACAAGTATATTTGATGCTGTTTACATATAGAAGTATAAACTCATAGTATAACAGTGTATTCACATTGAATACAAGTATATTTGATTCTGTTTACATATAGAAGTAAAAACTCATGGTATCACAGTGTATTCACATTGAATACAAGTATATTTGATCCTGTTTACATATAGAAGTAAAAACTCATGGTATAACAGTGTATTCACATTGAATACAAGTATATTTGATCCTGTTTACATATAGAAGTAAAAACTCATGGTATAACAGTGTATTCACATTGAATACAAGTATATTTTATTCTCTTAACATATAGAAGTATAAACTCATAGTATAACAGTGTATTCACATTGAATACAAGTATATTTGATCCTGTTTACATATAGAAGTAAAAACTCATGGTATAACAGTGTATTCACATTGAATACAAGTATATTTGATTCTGTTTACATGTAGAAGTAAAAACTCATGGTATAACAGTGTATTCACATTGAATACAAGTATATTTGATCCTGTTTACATATAGAAGTAAAAACTCATGGTATAACAGTGTATTCACATTGAATACAAGTATATTTCATCCTGTTTACATATAGAAGTAAAATCTCATGGTATCACAGTGTATTCACATTGAATACAAGTATATTTGATGCTGTTTACATATAGAAGTTAAAACTCATAATATAACAGTGTATTCACATTGAATACAAGTATATTTGATCCTGTTTACAAATAGAAGTAAAAACTCATGGTATAACAGTGTATTCACATTGAATACAAGTATATTTGATGCAGTTTACATATAGAAGTTAAAACTCATGGTATAACAGTGTATTCACATTGAATACAAGTATATTGATGCTGTTTACATATAGAAGTATAAACTCATAGTATAACAGTGTATTCACATTGAATACAAGTATATTTCATCCTGTTTACATATAGAAGTAAAAACTCATGGTATAACAGTGTATTCACATTGAATACAAGTATATTTGATGCTGTTTACATATAGAAGTTAAAACTCATAATATAACAGTGTATTCACATTGAATACAAGTATACTTGATCCTGTTTACAAATAGAAGTAAAAACTCATGGTATCACAGGGTATTCACATTGAATACAAGTATATTTGATTCAGTTTTCATGTAGAAGTTAAAACTCATGGTATAACAGTGTATTCACATTAAATACAAGTATATTGATTCTGTTTACATGTAAAAGTATAAACTCATAATATAACAGTGTATTCACATTGAATACAAGTATATTTGATCCTGTTTACATATAGAAGTAAAAACTCATGGTATAACAGTGTATTTACATTGAATACAAGTATATTCCATGCTGTTTACATATAGAAGTATAAACTCATAGTATAACAGTGTATTCACATTGAATACAAGTATATTTGATCCTGTTTACATATAGAAGTAAAAACTCATGGTATCACAGTGTATTCACATTGAATACAAGTATATTTCATTCTGTTTACATGTAGAAATATAAACTCATGGTATAACAGTGTATTCACATTGAATACAAGTATATTTCATGCTGTTTACATGTAGAAGTATAAACTCATGGTATAACAGTGTATTCACATTGAATACAAGTATATTTCATGCAGTTTACATATAGAAGTAAAAACTCATGGTATAACAGTGTATTCACATTGAATACAAGTATATTTGATCCTGTTTACATATAGAAGTAAAAACTCATGGTATCACAGTGTATTCACATTGAATACAAGTATATTTCATCCTGTTTACATATAGAAGTAAAAACTAATGGTATAACAGTGTATTCACATTATATACAAGTATATTTGATTCTGTTTACTTATAGAAGTATAAACTCATAGTATAACAGTGTATTCACATTGAATACAAGTATATTTGATCCTTTTTACATATAGAAGTAAAAACTCATGGTATAACAGTGTATTCACATTGAATACAAGTATATTTGATCCTGTTTACATATAGAAGTAAAAACTCATGGTATAACAGTGTATTCACATTGAATACAAGTATATTTCATGCTGTTTACATATAGAAATAAAAACTCATGGTATAACAGTGTATTCACATTGAATACAAGTATATTTGATGCTGTTTACGTATAGAAGTATAAACTCATAGTATAACAGTGTATTCACATTGAATACAAGTATATTTGATGCTGTTTACATATAGAAGTAAAAACTCATGGTATAACAGTGTATTCACATTGAATACAAGTATATTTGATGCTGTTTACACATAGAAGTAAAAACTCATGGTATAACAGTGTATTCACATTGAATACAAGTATATTTGATGCTGTTTACATATAGAAGTAAAAACTCATGGTATAACAGTGTATTCACATTGAATACAAGTATATTTGATCCTGTTTACATATAGAAGTAAAAACTCATGGTATAACAGTGTATTCACATTGAATACAAGTATATTCTATGCTCTTTACATATAGAAGTATAAACTCATAGTATAACAGTGTATTCACATTGAATACAAGTATATTTGATCCTGTTTACATATAGAAGTAAAAACTCATGGTATAAAAGTGTATTCACATTGAATACAAGTATATTTGATTCTGTTTACATATAGAAGTAAAAACTCATGGTATAACAGTGTATTCACATTGAATACAAGTATATTTCATGCTGTTTACATATAGAAGTAAAAACTCATGGTATAACAGTGTATTCACATTGAATACAAGTATATTTGATGCTGTTTACATATAGAAGTAAAAACTCATGGTATAACAGTGTATTCACATTGAATACAAGTATATTTCATGCAGTTTACATATAGAAGTTAAAACTCATGGTATAACAGTGTATTCACATTGAATACAAGTATATTTGATGCTGTTTACATATAGAAGTAAAAACTCATGGTATAACAGTGTATTCACATTGAATACAAGTATATTTCATGCAGTTTACATATAGAAGTAAAAACTCATGGTATAACAGTGTATTCACATTGAATACAAGTATATTCCATGCAGTTTACATATAGAAGTATAAACTCATGGTATAACAGTGTATTCACATTGAATACAAGTATATTTGATGCTGTTTACATATAGAAGTAAAAACTCATGGTATAACAGTGTATTCACATTGAATACAAGTATATTCCATGCAGTTTACATATAGAAGTAAAAACTCATGGTATAACAGTGTATTCACATTGAATACAAGTATATTCCATGCAGTTTACATATAGTGAAACAATTGGGGTGATGATGTTTATTTAAATTTGACACCAATTACATTTCAAAACACAGCGGCAAAAACAAAAGGGAAAAGGTAACAGACGGAGGGAGGAAGACTGACTCACTGACTGCCTCGCTGGTCGACTGGTGACTCTCCCTGCTGGTGAAGTTTGTCCGTCTTTTATACGGCAACGCAGAGAGTCGAATTTAAAGTCAAACGAGGTCAGGCGTGTTCAAAAATATAAGGTCGGCGGAAGAAGGCTGACTTTACCGTTAGAGTAATAAAAGTAGAAAGTCGGTCATTCGGGGCAACAACTTTTGGGGTCAAAACAGGGCAATAAAAGCAACGTGTTAAATTTTACCGTTTGAATTTTGATTTGGTCGGCGGATCCTTACATGGGTCCCCGTCAAAATAGATTGCGTCTCGCAATCTCTTTTCTCAACATAGTAAAACATGCAGTTCAAGAGAAGAAAAAGTAAGCCAGAAATATTCGAGGAGTTTTATCGCGTTGGTAGCTTTCTCAGATGGAATGGGACATTTTTTTATTTGGAACGAAATACAGCGAAGGAGAAAAGATACAGCATTAAACGAGTAGTGACGCGGACGTCTGGGAGCGCGGAGCTCAGTGTGGCGTGTTCCGTTGAAGGAAATACGTACGCCTTTGAGCACGGAGCTCGATAAAAAATAATCTGAAGTAAAGTGTCTAAGCCTAGACGGTCTTTTGAAATCAGATTTTACAACAGCAAAACAAACAATATGAAGAAAGAGTGGTGACGCAGACGTCTACGAGCGCGGAGCTCAGTAGTGGCGCATTCCGTCGAAGGAATTTTTACGCCTTCGAGCGCGGAGCTCGATAAAACAAATCTGAAGCCAAAGTGTCTAAGCCTAGACAGTCTTTACGAATCAGATTAAAAACAGCAAAATAATGAATATGAAAAAATGAGTAGTGACGCGGACGTCTGGGAGCGCGGAGCTCAGTGTGGCGTGTTCCGTCGAAGGAAATATGTAACGCCCTCGAGCCCGGAGCCCGGTACAGATACAATTGCCTCTGCAAGAGGTGTGCCTAAACTTAGAACACAGCTTCGCAAACAGATGTGTCAATAAGAGAAGAAGCGAGATTATGACCTCAATAAAACTTCAGCTGTTCCAAAATAAAAAAAGATAAAGAATGGTTTGCATGAGAATGTCCTCTTTGGTTAAGTGGAGGTATAGAGGGGGAATAGAAGTGAAGTTGATTTTCTTTTGCCGTAGTCTATATAAATCTGGAGGTGTCAAATTCAAAGGGGAACTAGTTTTAGGTGGAAAAACTATGTAAGAGAAGGGGGGTCTAAGATAGTTAGGAAATAAATTGGATCGGTTTCGAATTGTAATGTTGAATTTCCAATGTCGGTTTGGTCGGGTCTTCGCGTGGTCTAGGTGATGAGGGCTTAGGCGGCTGGGCAGACAAGCATGCACCGTCTTTGCGCCAAAAGCAACGGCTCTTTCGTGCAACCTCTGCTTCGTTTCTTAATTTTGGCCGTTGGCCATGGGCGATCAAAGACTCTGAAGGTTTCGGCTTGGTGTACGGCATTTGAAGCGCGTTGATCGTCGCCTGGCGTCAAGTGGGCATCGTGTAGGATCGAGTGTAAGAGCTCCAACTGGTCCAGATTTTTCAGCCCGGGTTGGTCTTCGTGGTCACCAAGGTGGTCGGAAGTCACAGCGATTTTTTGTTCCTTTGTTTCCTCACTTGCCGACGTGGTAACAGCTGCGTTTTCGCAAGTTGGTTCAGGAAAAGGGATGGAAAAAATGCAACTTACAGTCGTTTGATGTTCCAACTCTGATGGTCGTATGACAGATTCATCCGCGAATATGCTGTTTTCATTTTGGTGATTTTCCTTGTCTTGGTGTTTTTCCGGGTGGGAAGAGGCTTTCTCAATGGTGACTCGGCTTGCGACAATAGCAGCCGAAAAAACAGGTCGAGATATTTTAATTTTCAGTGTTTTACTTACAAATTTTTTTAGTTTCTTGAATTTCTCCAACCACAATGCCTTTATTTTCTTCTTTAAAGGTTTTTCTTTGATGTCGGTGACAGAATATTTGTCTTCAATTTGGGCCATCATCGGCGAAGAACTGCTGTAGTAGAGTTTTTGGTAACGCGTCCGTAACGGCCAAGACTTCGGTCGGCGGGTTCGTCCTCGCTGCCACCAGATGAAACAATTGGGGTGATGATGTTTATTTAAATTTGACACCAATTACATTTCAAAACACAGCGGCAAAAACAAAAGGGAAAAGGTAACAGACGGAGGGAGGAAGACTGACTCACTGACTGCCTCGCTGGTCGACTGGTGACTCTCCCTGCTGGTGAAGTTTGTCCGTCTTTTATACGGCAACGCAGAGAGTCGAATTTAAAGTCAAACGAGGTCAGGCGTGTTCAAAAATATAAGGTCGGCGGAAGAAGGCTGACTTTACCGTTAGAGTAATAAAAGTAGAAAGTCGGTCATTCGGGGCAACAACTTTTGGGGTCAAAACAGGGCAATAAAAGCAACGTGTTAAATTTTACCGTTTGAATTTTGATTTGGTCGGCGGATCCTTCCAACATATAGAAGTAAAAACTCATGGTATAACAGTGTATTCACATTGAATACAAGTATATTTGATCCTGTTTACATATAGAAGTAAAAACTCATGGTATCACAGTGTATTCACATATAATACAAGTATATTTTATTCTCTTTACATGTAGAAGTATAAACTCATAATATAACAGTGTATTCACATTGAATACAAGTATATTTGATCCTGTTTACATATAGAAGTAAAAACTCATGGTATAACAGTGTATTCACATTAAATACAAGTATATTTGATTCTGTTTATATGTAGATGTATAAACTCATAATATAACAGTGTATTCACATTAAATGCAAGTATATTTGATCCTGTTTACTTATAGAAGTTAAAAGTCATGGTATCACAGTGTATTCACATTGAATACAAGTATATTTGATTCTGTTTACATGTAGAAGTATAAACTCATAATATAACAGTGTATTCACATTGAATACAAGTATATTTGATCCTGTTTACATATAGAAGTAAAAACTCATGATATCACAGAGTATTCACATTGAATACAAGTATATTTGATCCTGTTTACATATAGAAGTAAAAACTCATGGTATAAAAGTTTATTCACATTGAATACAAGTATATTTGATTCTGTTTACATATAGAAGTATAAACTCATAATATAACAGTGTATTCACATTGAATACAAGTATATTTGATCCTGTTTACATATAGAAGTAAAAACTCGTGGTATCAAAGGGTATTCACATTGAATACAAGTATATTTGATTCTGTTTTCATGTAGAAGTATAAACTCATAATATAACAGTGTATTAACATTGAATACAAGTATATTTGATGCTGTTTTCATGTAGAAGTATAAACTCATAATATAACAGTGTATTCACATTGAATACAAGTATATTTGATCCTGTTTACATATAGAAGTAAAAACTCATGGTATGACAGTGTATTCACATTGAACACAAGTATATTTTATTCTTTTTACATATAGAAGTATAAACTCATAATATAACAGTGTATTCACATTGAATACAAGTATATTTGATCTTTTTTACATATAGAAGTAAAAACTCATGGTATCACAGTGTATTCACATTGAATACAAGTATATTTGATCCTGTTTACATATAGAAGTAAAAACTCATGGTATCACAGTGTATTCACATTGAATACAAGTATATTTGATTCTGTTTACATGTAGAAGTTTAAACTCATAATATAACAGTGTATTCACATTGAATACAAGTATACTTGATACTGTTTACATATAGAAGTAAAAACTCGTGGTATAACAGTGTGTTCACATTAAATACAAGTATATATGATTCTGTTTACATGTAGAAGTATAAACTCATAATATAACAGTTTATTCACATTGAATACAAGTATATTTGATCCTGTTTACATATAGAAGTAAAAACACATTTTATCACAGTGTATTCACATTGAATACAAGTATATTTGATCCTGTTTACATGTAGAAGTAAAAACTCATGGTATCACAGTGTATTCACATAAAATACAAGTATATTTTATTCTCTTTACATTTAGAAGTATAAACTCATAATATAACAGTGTATTCACATTGAATACAAGTATATTTGATCCTGTTTACATATAGAAGTAAAAACTCATTGTATCACAGTGTATTCACATTGAATACAAGTATATTTTATTCTCTTAACATGTAGAAGTATAAACTCATAATATAACAGTGTATTCACATTGAATACAAGTATATTTGATCCTGTTTACATATAGAAGTAAAAACTCATGGTATCACAGGGTATTCATATTGAATACAAGTATATTTGATTTTGTTTTCATGTAGAAGTTAAAACTCATGGTATAACAGTGTATTCACATTAAATACAAGTATATTGATTCTGTTTACATGTAGAAGTATAAACTCATAATATAACAGTGTATTCACATTGAATACAAGTATATTTTATCCTGTTTACTATAGAAGTAAAAACTCATGATATCACAGAGTATTCACATTGTTACAAGTATATTTGATCCTGTTTACATATAGAAGTAAAAATTCATGGTATCACAGTGTATTCACATATAATAAAAGTATAATTTATTCTCTTTACATGAAGAAGTATAAACTCATAATATAACAGTGTATTCACATTGAATACAAGTATATTTGATCCTGTTTACATATAGAAGTAAAAACTCATGGTATAACTGTGTATTCATATTAAATACAAGTATAGTTGATTCTGTTTACATGTAGAAGTATAAACTCATAATATAACAGTGTATTCACATTGAATGCAAGTATATTTGATCCTGTTTACATATAGAAGTTAAAAGTCATGGTATCACAGTGTATTCACATTGAATACAAGTATATTTGATTCTGTTAATATGTAGAAGTATTAACTCATAATATAACAGTGTATTCACATTGAATACAAGTATATTTTATCCTGTTTACTATAGAAGTAAAAACTCATGATATCACAGAGTATTCACATTGAATACAAGTATATTTGATCCTGTTTACATATAGAAGTAAAAACTCATGGTATAAAAGTGTATTCACATTGAATACAAGTATATTTGATTCTGTTTACATGTAGAAGTATAAACTCATAATATAACAGTGTATTCACATTGAATACAAGTATATTTGATCCTGTTACATATAGAAGTAAAAACTCATTGTATCACAGTGTATTCACATTGAATACAAGTATATTTGATTCTGTTTACATGTAGAAGTATAAACACATAATATAACAGTGTATTAACATTGAATACAAGTATATTTGATGCTGTTTACATGTAGAAGTATAAACTCATAATATAACAGTGTATTCACATTGAATACAAGTATATTTGATCCTGTTTACATATAGAAGTAAAAACTCATGGTATCGCAGTGTATTCACATTGAATACAAGTATATTTTATTCTTTTTACATGTAGAAGTATAAACTCATAATATAACAGTGTATTCACATTGAATACAAGTATATTTGATCTTTTTTACATATAGAAGTAAAAACTCATGGTATCACAGTGTATTCACATTGAATACAAGTATATTTGAACCTGTTTACATATAGAAGTAAAAACTCATGGTATCAAAGTGTATTCACATTGAATACAAGTATATTTGATTCTGTTTACATGTAGAAGTTTAAACTCATAATATAACAGTGTATTCACATTGAATACAAGTATACTTGATACTGTTTACATATAGAAGTAAAAACTCGTGGTATAAAAGTGTATTCACATTAAATACAAGTATATATGATTCTGTTTAAATGTAGAAGTATAAACTCATAATATAACAGTGTATTCACATTGAATACAAGTATATTTGATCTTTTTTACATATAGAAGTAAAAACTCATGGTATCACAGTGTATTCACATTGAATACAAGTATATTTGATCCTGTTTACATATAGAAGTAAAAACTCATGGTATCACAGTGTATTGTCACGTGGTCAATGACCACGTTTTGTGATCCGGTATGGAATGCTACCGGACGTGTGACGTCAGTGTTTCCCCCCCCCCCATATATAGTCCCCCGTGGTCGTGTATCAGTGGGCAGTCTTAGTCTTGTGAACCGTCAATACAACATACTGTTACATGGTGGAGATGCAGAACCTCTGGTAAGTCTCTTTTGTGGTTGTGTTTCTGTTCGATTCTGTGCTACGGAGGCGGTGGCTGTCAGGGACCCCTGAGAGTCGACGACCCAACTGGTTTTAGCACCTTAAATTGTTGGGGTACGGGGTCACGGCTCCGACCGTAGGGCAATCGGGGGAAGCATAACGAAGGAGAGACGCCGGGGGAAAACGGTGAAAAGGTTTAAGGCGGGGCAGACGGGTACATTGAGGGAAAGTGGATAGCGGAAACCGTGAGCCGAAGTGGTCGGCAAGAATCGGAGAAGTGACCGTGAGCCGAAGAGTTCGGAAAGAAGCGGAGAAGTGACCGTGAGCCGAAGTGTTCGGCAAGAATCGGGGCAGTGAACCGTGAGCCGAAGAGTACGGCAAGAAGCGGAGAAGTGACCGTGAGCCGAAGTGTTCGGCAAGAATCGGGGCAGTGAACCGTGAGCCGAAGAGTTCGGCAAGAAGCGGAGAAGTGACCGTGAGCCGAAGTGTTCGGCAAGAATCGGGGCAGTGAACCGTGAGCCGAAGTTTTCGGCAAGAAGCGGGGAAGTGAACCGTGAGCCAAAGTTGTTGGCAAGAAGCGGAGAAGTGAACCGGGAGCCGAAGAGTTCGGCAAGAAACAGGCGGTGCGAGGATTGTGGGAAGTAGATGATAGGAGAGGAGGACGTAAGGAGCGGGGAGAGAATCCGAGACGCTCGGGGACGGTTCGTGGCACGGGGTAGTTGGGGTATACTCGAGATCGGGAGTGCATCCCAGGGGCGGGCAAGGACGCGCAGTCGACCGTTGAGGGAAAGCGGAACGGAAGAGCGAGGAGAAATAGAGGACGGGGCTAACGAACCCCAACAGGAGCAGCGACCGGCATCCGTTCGGCAGGAGTATCATCTCACATTCAGTGAGGAGGAAACTGAGCGGTTGGAGGACGCCGAAGAGGAAGAAGGATCGGGAGAACACGGAGAAGAGCAGCCAGAGTGGGATTTCACGGATTTGAGAAGAAGATCGTCGAATATCAGTAGCTACATCCGGGGATTCAGAGCAGCTCAACAGCAAGTGGGCGCAAGGCACGCGATGGCCGCACAGATAAAATTCCAATCCCCACCCACCTTCGGGGGGAGGGACGGGGAAGACGTCGTTTAGTGGATGCATCGATACGAAAGAATCGGGAGATATAATCGATGGGGAGATGAAGAACTTCGCGACCACGTGGAGCTGTCGCTGTCCGGGGCAGCACAGAAGTGGTACTCATACAAAGAGGCCGCGGGACAACTAGCAGCCGAATGGGAGGATGATGCAGGACCGCCAATTGTACCAGGAGTTAAAACACAGCTGTTGGAGCAATTCAAGCCAGTCAATCAGAATCGATTCAATGAAGCGAAACTGAGAGAACGCAAACAAGGAATCGAAGAATCCACGATCGAGTATTTTTACGACATCCTGGATTTATGCCGCAGAGTAGACCCGAATATGTCCGAAGCTACGAGATTGGCGCACCTATGGAGAGGACTCAAGCCAAGTTTACTAGAGAAATCACATTGAATACAAGTATATTTTATTCTTTTTACATGTAGAAGTATAAACTCATAATATAACAGTGTATTCACATTGAATACAAGTATATTTGATCTTTTTTACATATAGAAGTAAAAACTCATGGTATCACAGTGTATTCACATTGAATACAAGTATATTTGATCCTGTTTACATATAGAAGTAAAAACTCATGGTATCACAGTGTATTCACATTGAATACAAGTATATTTGATTCTGTTTACATGTAGAAGTTAAAACTCATAGTATAACAGTGTATTCACATTGAATACAAGTATACTTGATGCTGTTTACATATAGAAGTAAAAACTCATGGTATAAAAGTGTATTCACATTGAATACAAGTATATTTGATTCTGTTTAAATATAGAAGTATAAACTCATAATATAACAGTGTATTCACATTGAATACAAGTATATTTGATGCTTTTTACATATAGAAGTAAAAACTCATGGTATCACAGTGTATTCACATTGAATACAAGTATATTTGATCCTGTTTACATATAGAAGTAAAAACTCATGGTATCACAGTGTATTCACATTGAATACAAGTATATTTGATTCTGTTTACATGTAGAAGTTTAAACTCATGGTATAACAGTGTATTCACATTGAATACAAGTATACTTGATGCTGTTTACATATAGAAGTAAAAACTCATGGTATAACAGTGTATTCACATTAAATACAAGTATATATGATTCTGTTTACATATAGAAGTATAAACTCATAATATAACAGTTTATTCACATTGAATACAAGTATATTTGATCCTGTTTACATATAGAAGTAAAAACACAATGTATCACATTGTATTCACATTGAATACAAGTATATTTGATCCTGTTTACATGTAGAAGTAAAAACTCATGGTATCACAGTGTATTCACATAAAATACAAGTATATTTTATTCTCTTTACATGTAGAAGTATAAACTCATGGTATAACAGTGTATTCACATTGAATACAAGTATATTTGATCCTGTTTACATATAGAAGTAAAAACTCATGGTATCGCAGTGTATTCACATTGAATACAAGTATATTTTATTCTTTTTACATGTAGAAGTATAAACTCATAATATAACAGTGTATTCACATTGAATACAAGTATATTTGATCCTGTTTACATATAGAAGTAAAAACTCATGGTATAACAGTGTATTCACATTGAATACAAGTATATTTGATCCTGTTTACATATAGAAGTAAAAACTCATGGTATCACAGTGTATTCACATATAATACAAGTATAATTTATTCTCTTTACATGAAGAAGTATAAACTCATAGTATAACAGTGTATTCACATTGAATACAAGTATATTTGATGCTGTTTACATATAGAAGTAAAAACTCATGGTATAACTGTGTATTCACATTAAATACAAGTATAGTTGATTCTGTTTACATATAGAAGTATAAACTCATAATATAACAGTGTATTCACATTGAATACAAGTATATTTGATCCTGTTTACATATAGAAGTTAAAACTCATGGTATAACAGTGTATTCACATTGAATACAAGTATATTTGATTCTGTTTACATATAGAAGTAATAACTCATAGTATAACAGTGTATTCACATTGAATACAAGTATATTTTATCCTGTTTACATATAGAAGTAAAAACTCATGATATAACAGTGTATTCACATTGAATACAAGTATATTTCATCCTGTTTACATAAAGAAGTAAAAACTCATGGTATAACAGTGTATTCACATTGAATACAAGTATATTTGATGCTGTTTACATGTAGAAGTATAAACTCATGGTATAACAGTGTATTCACATTGAATACAAGTATATTTGATCCTGTTTACATATAGAAGTAAAAACTCATTGTATCACAGTGTATTCACATTGAATACAAGTATATTTCATTCTGTTTACATATAGAAGTATAAACACATAGTATAACAGTGTATTCACATTGAATACAAGTATATTTGATGCTGTTTACATATAGAAGTATAAACTCATGGTATAACAGTGTATTCACATTGAATACAAGTATATTTGATCCTGTTTACATATAGAAGTAAAAACTCATGGTATAACAGTGTATTCACATTGAATACAAGTATATTTTATGCTTTTTACATGTAGAAGTATAAACTCATGGTATAACAGTGTATTCACATTGAATACAAGTATATTTCATGCTTTTTACATATAGAAGTAAAAACTCATGGTATAACAGTGTATTCACATTGAATACAAGTATATTTGATGCTGTTTACATATAGAAGTAAAAACTCATGGTATAACAGTGTATTCACATTGAATACAAGTATATTTGATGCTGTTTACATATAGAAGTTAAAACTCATAGTATAACAGTGTATTCACATTGAATACAAGTATATTTGATGCTGTTTACATATAGAAGTAAAAACTCATGGTATAAAAGTGTATTCACATTGAATACAAGTATATTTGATTCTGTTTACATATAGAAGTATAAACTCATGGTATAACAGTGTATTCACATTGAATACAAGTATATTTGATCCTGTTTACATATAGAAGTAAAAACTCATGGTATAACAGTGTATTCACATTGAATACAAGTATATTCCATGCAGTTTACATATAGAAGTAAAAACTCATGGTATTGTCACGTGGTCAATGACCACGTTATGTGATCCGGTATGGAATGCTACCGGACGTGTGACGTCAGTGTTTCCCCCCATATATAGTCCCCCGTGGTCGTGTATCAGTGGGCAGTCTTAGTCTTGTGAACCGTCAATACAACATACTGTTACATGGTGGAGATGCAGAACCTCCGGTAAGTCTCTTTTGTGGTTGTGTTTCTGTTCGATTCTGTGCTACGGAGGCGGTGGCTGTCAGGGACCCCTGAGAGTCGACGACCCAACTGGTTTTAGCACCTTAAATTGTTGGGGTACGGGGTCACGGCTCCGACCGTAGGGCAATCGACCGTAGGGGAAGCATAACGAAGGAGAGACGCCGGGGGGGAAAACGGTGAAAAGGTTTAAGGCGGGGCAGACGGGTACATTGAGGGAAAGTGGATAGCGGAAACCGTGAGCCGAAGTGGTCGGCAAGAATCGGAGAAGTGACCGTGAGCCGAAGAGTTCGGCAAGAAGCGGAGAAGTGACCATGAGCCGAAGTGTTCGGCAAGAATCGGGGCAGTGAACCGTGAGCCGAAGAGTACGGCAAGAAGCGGAGAAGTGACCGTGAGCCGAAGTGTTCGGCAAGAATCGGGGCAGTGAACCGTGAGCCGAAGAGTTCGGCAAGAAGCGGAGAAGTGACCGTGAGCCGAAGTGTTCGGCAAGAATCGGGGCAGTGAACCGTGAGCCGAAGTTTTCGGCAAGAAGCGGGAGAAGTGAACCGTGAGCCAAAGTTGTTGGCAAGAAGCGGAGAAGTGAACCGGGAGCCGAAGAGTTCGGCAAGAAACAGGCGGTGCGAGGATTGTGGGAAGTAGATGATAGGAGAGGAGGACGTAAGGAGCGGGGAGAGAATCCGAGACGCTCGGGGACGGTTCGTGGCACGGGGTAGTTGGGGTATACTCGAGATCGGGAGTGCATCCCAGGGGCGGGCGAGGACGCGCAGTCGACCGTTGAGGGAAAGCGGAACGGAAGAGCGAGGAGAAATAGAGGACGGGGCTAACGAACCCCAACAGGAGCAGCGACCGGCATCCGTTCAGCAGGAGTATCATCTCACATTCAGTGAGGAGGAAACTGAGCGGTGGGAGGACGCCGAAGAGGAAGAAGGATCGGGAGAACACGGAGAAGAGCAGCCAGAGTGGGATTTCACGGATTTGAGAAGAAGATCGTCGAATATCAGTAGCTACATCCGGGGATTCAGAGCAGCTCAACAGCAAGGAGGCGCAAGGCACGCGATGGCCGCACAGATAAAATTCCAATCCCCACCCACCTTCGGGGGGAAGGACGGGGAAGACGTCGTGCAGTGGATGCATCGATACGAAAGAATCGGGAGATATAATCGATGGGGAGATGAAGAACTTCGCGACCACGTGGAGCTGTCGCTGTCCGGGGCAGCACAGAAGTGGTACTCATACAAAGAGGCCGCGGGACAACTAGCAGCCGAATGGGAGGATGATGCAGGACCGCCAATTGTACCAGGAGTTAAAACACAGCTGTTGGAGCAATTCAAGCCAGTCAATCAGAATCGATTCAATGAAGCGAAACTGAGAGAACGCAAACAAGGAATCGAAGAATCCACGATCGAGTATTTTTACGACATCCTGGATTTATGCCGCAGAGTAGACCCGAATATGTCCGAAGCTACGAGATTGGCGCACCTATGGAGAGGACTCAAGCCAAGTTTACTAGAGAAACTCTGGAGTTTGAAACCCAACTCATGTGACGAATTCCTTCAAGAAATTAAGCGGTATCAGGAAATGACTTCCCGAGCAAGACACGAGGAATGGGCGATGGGCGTGGTCGGAAAACAAACACCAACGGCGGGAAGTGAGAGAATGGATCGATTAGAAAAATTGCTAGAGGGACTGATGGGAGCCGTTGCATTGAGGAACGCATCAGGGGCAGCCGAACAGCAAGGAGAAAGAGCGGAGAGTCAACAGTATCGGTCGGATAACCGATCGATACTGAAATGGACTTCGGATGGGGAACCTATCTGCAGCAGATGTAAGACGGAGGGACACATCGGGAGAGAGTGTCCAACAAGAACATACGGTCAGGGGAGGCCTGTGGGGTCGGACGCCGGACGGACAGGTCGTATGCTACGGGTGTGAAGGGATAGGACACATACGTCGTGACTGCCCGAGCTCCCAGCGAGAAGGAGGGGCACCACAACAGCAACGGCAGGTGCGATTCGCTGGAGAGGGTAGGCAAGTAATTGGTCTAGTAGGGACACAGCATGTAGACCCGGAGGTAGTAGCATGGCCAATTCTGAAAATCGACATCCAGAGGATGGTAGTACTGGATGTGTGGTGCTGGGGAAAACGGGTGGCTGCCGTGATAGATACAGGGGCGGGAGTGTCCGTGTGTTCGCCCAAATTAGTAAGAGAACTAGGGATAACAGTGACACCATGGCGCGCAAATCGTCTAGTATCGGTTGACGGCAAGGAGATTCAACCGGGAGGAGCCGCAATGCTGTCAGTATCAGATGGGAGGATGACCGTTGAGGGGGAGGCTTTGGTTCTGGACGGCGACATCGACTTACTTCTGGGGAAGGACATGTTGGAAAAACTTGGAACGCGGATGAAGATTGGGGCGCTACCGGAGATCTTCATTGGAGACACTGCCATGGGAGCACCGGTGGAAGAGATGACGGAGGAAGCACCGAAACTAGTAGTCCAGAATGGATGCTGGGTCCCACCCCGATCGAGGAAAGTGGTCGCAACTCAACCACTAGATTTGAATGGGTTTGGTGAAGGTGCACTGGTGGAACCATCCCAAGCATTGCAGAGGACGAAAAGGGTGTCGACGGGAAAGGTCCTAGTTAGCGGAGTGGGAACAATCGGACAGATGGCGATAACCCACTTATCGGACCACAAACAATGGATCGAAGAGGGGACGGTGTTAGGAATAATCGAGCCAGTGACCGAAATCAAAGAGGGAGACACGCCAGTAGCCGTCGCGACAGCAGAGGCAGAGAAGAAAGCGCGCCGAGAGCACAAATTTGACAGCAGGATTGGAGAAGGATTAATGCCGACAGACAGAGAAAAGATCCGAGAAGTGTTAGTGGAATATGGCGACTATTTTTCGTGGCCCGGAGACCAACTAGGACTGTGTACGGCAGTAGGGCAGACAATAGAGGCCAGGGGAAAGGACATCCGTGACCGAGAGGCTGAAACTAGAGAGACTATATCCCTGGACGAGGAGGTGCAAGAAGCTCGAAATGAAAGGGTGGACGATCAGGGGCGTCGATCGACACGAGTCCGGATGCCACCAGTACGATACGGACAAATGCCGCAGGTGGCAGTGGGGGCTTTTCTCCTTCTGCTAGGACTACTAGGACCGCGGATGGGGGAACTTTTCCCACCTACTCAACTGCGGTCGGTAGACGACTCAGTAGACGACTCGGAGAGGGAAAAACGAGCGGCGGAACATCATACATACCCATTCGAGCTATGGGGTGTGGGAGCAGCGTTGTTCATGGCCAGTGTGGCTGTGTTCAGCATCCAGTGGTGCCATGGGAGAAAAGGAGACGTTAATAGGGCCGACCTTCGGGAACGCCTACGGATAGTGGAGGAGTTCGAAGAAGAAGAAGCTAAGAAGCGACGTGCGCGGCGGTGGAGTACCGCCGAAAAAAAAAAGGATGATGTTTTTTTTGGGGGGGTGTCATGTGGCCTATATCATGTACCAATGTTCCCGGTTTTCTTTCGGTATATCTTTTTTTGTAATGTTTTTTTTTTAGTAATGCATTCGGGGACGAATGCAGCTAGAGGGGGGGATGTCACGTGGTCAATGACCACGTTATGTGATCCGGTATGGAATGCTACCGGACGTGTGACGTCAGTGTTTCCCCCATATATAGTCCCCCGTGGTCGTGTATCAGTGGGCAGTCTTAGTCTTGTGAACCGTCAATACAACATACTGTTACAGTATTCACATAAAATACAAGTATATTTTATGCTCTTTACATGTAGAAGTAAAAACTCATGGTATAACAGTGTATTCACATTGAATACAAGTATATTTGATGCTGTTTACATATAGAAGTAAAAACTCATGGTATAACAGTGTATTCACATTGAATACAAGTATATTTTATGCTCTTAACATATAGAAGTATAAACTCATGGTATAACAGTGTATTCACATTGAATACAAGTATATTTGATGCTGTTTACATATAGAAGTAAAAACTCATGGTATAACAGTGTATTCACATTGAATACAAGTATATTTCATGCTGTTTACATGTAGAAGTTAAAACTCATGGTATAACAGTGTATTCACATTGAATACAAGTATATTGATGCTGTTTACATGTAGAAGTATAAACTCATGGTATAACAGTGTATTCACATTGAATACAAGTATATTCCATGCTGTTTACATATAGAAGTAAAAACTCATGGTATAACAGTGTATTCACATTGAATACAAGTATATTTTGATGCTTTTTACATGTAGAAGTATAAACTCATAGTATAACAGTGTATTCACATTGAATACAAGTATATTTGATCCTGTTTACATATAGAAAAAAAAACTCATGGTATAACAGTGTATTCACATTGAATACAAGTATATTTGATGCTGTTTACATATAGAAGTAAAAACTCATGGTATAACAGTGTATTCACATTGAATACAAGTATATTTGATGCTGTTTACATGTAGAAGTATAAAATCATGGTATAACAGTGTATTCACATTGAATACAAGTATATTTGATGCTGTTTACATATAGAAGAAAAAACTCATGGTATCACAGTGTATTCACATTGAATACAAGTATATTTGATGCTGTTTACATATAGAAGTATAAACTCATGGTATAACAGTGTATTCACATTGAATACAAGTATATTTGATGCTGTTTACATATAGAAGTATAAAATCATGATATAACAGTGTATTCACATTGAATACAAGTATATTTGATCCTGTTTACATATAAGAAGTAAAAACTCATGGTATAACAGTGTATTCACATTGAATACAAGTATATTTTATGCATTTTACATGTAGAAGTATAAACTCATGGTATAACACCTAACACGGTTTGTGAACGTCAATACAACTTGTTACAGTATTCACATTAAATACAAGTATATTTTATGCTCTTTACATATAGAAGTATAAACTCATGATATAACAGTGTATTCACATTGAATACAAGTATATTTGATCCTGTTTACATATAGAAGTAAAAACTCATGGTATAACAGTGTATTCACATTGAATACAAGTATATTTTATGCTCTTTACATATAGAAGTATAAACTCATGGTATAACAGTGTATTCACATTGAATACAAGTATATTTGATGCTGTTTACATATAGAAGTAAAAACTCATGGTATCACAGTGTATTCACATTGAATACAAGTATATTTGATGCTGTTTTCATATAGAAGTAAAAACTCATGGTATAACAGTGTATTCACATTAAATACAAGTATATTCGATTCTGTTTACATATAGAAGTAAAAACTCATAATATAACAGTGTATTCACATTGAATACAAGTATATTTGATCCTGTTTACATATAGAAGTAAAAACTCATGGTATAACAGTGTATTCACATTGAATACAAGTATATTTTATGCTTTTTACATATAGAAGTATAAACTCATAATATAACAGTGTATTCACATTGAATACAAGTATATTTGATCCTGTTTACATATAGAAAAAAAAAACTCATGGTATCACAGTGTATTCACATTGAATACAAGTATATTTGATCCTGTTTACATATAGAAGTAAAAACTCATGGTATAAAAGTGTATTCACATTGAATACAAGTATATTTGATTCTGTTTACATATAGAAGTATAAAATCATAGTATAACAGTGTATTCACATTGAATACAAGTATATTTGATCCTGTTTACATATAGAAGAAAAAACTCATTGTATCACAGTGTATTCACATTGAATACAAGTATATTTGATTCTGTTTACATGTAGAAGTATAAACTCATGGTATAACAGTGTATTCACATTGAATACAAGTATATTTGATGCTGTTTACATATAGAAGTATAAAATCATTATATAACAGTGTATTCACATTGAATACAAGTATATTTCATCCTGTTTACATATAGAAGTAAAAACTCATGGTATCACAGTGTATTCACATTGAATACAAGTATATTTTATGCTTTTTACATGTAGAAGTATAAACTCATAGTATAACAGTGTATTCACATTGAATACAAGTATATTTGATGCTTTTTACATATAGAAGTAAAAACTCATGGTATCACAGTGTATTCACATTGAATACAAGTATATTTGATCCTGTTTACATATAGAAGTAAAAACTCATAGTATCACAGTGTATTCACATATAATACAAGTATATTTTATTCTCTTTACATGTAGAAGTATAAACTCATAATATAACAGTGTATTCACATTGAATACCAGTATATTTGATCCTGTTTACATATAGAAGTAAAAACTCGTGGTATAACAGTGTATTCACATTAAATACAAGTATATTTGATTCTGTTTACATGTAGAAGTATAAACTCATAATATAACAGTGTATTCACATTGAATACAAGTATATTTGATCCTGTTTACATATAGAAGTTAAAACTCATGGTATCACAGTGTATTCACATTGAATACAAGTATATTTGATTCTGTTTACATGTAAAAGTATAAACTCATGGTATAACAGTGTATTCACATTGAATACAAGTATATTTTATCCTGTTTACTATAGAAGTAAAAACTCATGATATCACAGTGTATTCACATTGAATACAAGTATATTTGATCCTGTTTACATATAGAAGTAAAAACTCATGGTATAAAAGTGTATTCACATTGAATACAAGTATATTTGATTCTGTTTACATATAGAAGTATAAAATCATAGTATAACAGTGTATTCACATTGAATACAAGTATATTTGATCCTGTTTACATATAGAAGTAAAAACTCATGGTATCACAGTGTATTCACATTGAATACAAGTATATTTGATTCTGTTTACATGTAGAAGTATAAACACATAATATAACAGTGTATTCACATTGAATACAAGTATATTTGATGCTGTTTACATATAGAAGTATAAACTCATAGTATAACAGTGTATTCACATTGAATACAAGTATATTTGATCCTGTTTACATATAGAAGTAAAAACTCATGGTATCGCAGTGTATTCACATTGAATACAAGTATATTTTATTCTTTTTACATGTAGAAGTATGAACTCATAATATAACAGTGTATTCACATTGAATACAAGTATATTTGATGCTTTTTACATATAGAAGTAAAAACTCATGGTATCACAGTGTATTCACATTGAATACAAGTATATTTGATCCTGTTTACATATAGAAGTAAAAACTCATGGTATCACAGTGTATTCACATTGAATACAAGTATATTTGATTCTGTTTGCATATAGAAGTTAAAACTCATAATATAACAGTGTATTCACATTGAATACAAGTATATTTGATGCTTTTTACATATAGAAGTAAAAACTCATGGTATCACAGTGTATTCACATTGAATACAAGTATATTTGATCCTGTTTACATATAGAAGTAAAAACTTATGGTATAACAGTGTATTCACATTAAATACAAGTATATTTGATTCTGTTTACATGTAGAAGTATAAACTCATAATATAACAGTGTATTCACATTGAATACAAGTATATTTGATCCTGTTTACTTATAGAAGTTAAAACTCATGGTATCACAGTGTATTCACATTGAATACAAATATATTTGATTCTGTTTACATATAGAAGTATAAACTCATAGTATAACAGTGTATTCACATTGAATACAAGTATATTTGATCCTGTTTACATATAGAAGTAAAAACTCATGATATCACAGAGTATTCACATTGAATACAAGTATATTTGATCCTGTTTACATATAGAAGTAAAAACTCATGGTATAAAAGTGTATTCACATTGAATACAAGTATATTTGATTCTGTTTACATGTAGAAGTATAAACTCATAATATAACAGTGTATTCACATTGAATACAAGTATATTTGATCCTGTTTACACATAGAAGTAAAAACTCATGGTATCACAGTGTATTCACATTGAATACAAGTATATTTGATTCTGTTTACATGTAAAAGTATAAACTCATAATATAACAGTGTATTAACATTGAATACAAGTATATTTGATGCTGTTTACATGTAGAAGTATAAACTCATAATATAACAGTGTATTCACATTGAATACAAGTATATTTGATGCTTTTTACACATAGAAGTAAAAACTCATGGTATCACAGTGTATTCACATTGAATACAAGTATATTTGATCCTGTTTACATATAGAAGTAAAAACTCATTTTATCACAGTGTATTCACATTGAATACAAATAATTTGATCCTGTTTACATATAGAAGTAAAAGCTCATGGTATCACAGTGTATTCCCATTGAATACAAGTATATTTGATTCTGTTTACATGTAGAAAATTAAAATCATAATATAACAGTGTATTCACATTGAATACAAGTATACTTTATCCTGTTTACATATAGAAGTAAAAACTCAAGGAAATCACAGGGTATTCACATTGAATACAAGTATATTTAATTCTGTTTACATATAGAAGTAAAAACTCATGGTATCACAGTGTATTCACATTGAATACAAGTATATTTGATCCTGTTTACATATAGAAGTAAAAACTCATGGTATAAAAGTGTATTCACATTGAATACAAGTATATTTGATTCTGTTTACAGGTAGAAGTATAAATTCATAATATAACAGTGTATTCACATTGAATACAAGTATATTTGATCCTGTTTACATATAGAAGTAAAAACTCATTATATCACAGTGTATTCACATTAAATACAATTATATTTGATCCTGTTTACATATAGAAGTAAAAGCTCATGGTATCACAGGGTATTCACATTAAATACAAGTATATTTGATTCTGTTTACATGTAGAAGTATAAACTCATAATATAACAGTGTATTCACATTGAATGCAAGTATATTTGATCCTGTTTACATATAGAAGTTAAAAGTCATGGTATCACAGTGTATTCACATTGAATACAAGTATATTTGATTCTGTTTACATGTAAAAGTGTAAACTCATAATATAACAGTGTATTCACATTGAATACAAGTATATTTTATCCTGTTTACTATAGAAGTAAAAACTCATGATATCACAGAGTATTCACATTGAATACAAGTATATTTGATCCTGTTTACATATAGAAGTAAAAACTCATGGTATAAAAGTGTATTCACATTGAATACAAGTATATTTGATTCTGTTTACATGTAGAAGTATAAAATCATAATATAACAGTGTATTCACATTGAATACAAGTATATTTGATCCTGTTTACATATAGAAGTAAAAACTCATTGTATCACAGTGTATTCACATTGAATACAAGTATATTTGATTCTGTTTACATGTAGAAGTATAAACACATAATATAACAGTGTATTAACATTGAATTCAAGTATATTTGATGCTGTTTACATGTAGAAGTATAAACTCATAATATAACAGTGTATTCACATTGAATACAAGTATATTTGATCCTGTTTACATATAGAAGTAAAAACTCATGGTATCGCAGTGTATTCACATTGAATACAAGTATATTTTATTCTTTTTACATGTAGAAGTATGAACTCATAATATAACAGTGTATTCACATTGAATACAAGTATATTTGATCTTTTTTACATATAGAAGTAAAAACTCATGGTATCACAGTGTATTCACATTGAATACAAGTATATTTGATCCTGTTTACATATAGAAGTAAAAACTCATGGTATCACAGTGTATTCACATTGAATACAAGTATATTTGATTCTGTTTGCATGTAGAAGTTTAAACTCATAATATGACAGTGTATTCACATTGAATACAAGTATATTTGATCTTTTTTATATATAGAAGTAAAAACTCATGGTATCACAGTGTATTCACATTGAATACAAGTATATTTGATCCTGTTTACATATAGAAGTAAAAACTTATGGTATAACAGTGTATTCACATTAAATACAAGTATATTTGATTCTGTTTACATGTAGAAGTATAAACTCATAATATAACAGTGTATTCACATTGAATACAAGTATATTTGATCCTGTTTACTTATAGAAGTTAAAAGTCATGGTATCACAGTGTATTCACATTGAATACAAATATATTTGATTCTGTTTACATGTAGAAGTATAAACTCATAATATAACAGTGTATTCACATTGAATACAAGTATATTTGATCCTGTTTACATATAGAAGTAAAAACTCATGATATCACAGAGTATTCACATTGAATACAAGTATATTTGATCCTGTTTACATATAGAAGTAAAAACTCATGGTATAAAAGTGTATTCACATTGAATACAAGTATATTTGATTCTGTTTACATGTAGAAGTATAAACTCATAATATAACAGTGTATTCACATTGAATACAAGTATATTTGATCCTGTTTACACATAGAAGTAAAAACTCATTGTATCACAGTGTATTCACATTGAATACAAGTATATTTGATTCTGTTTACATGTAGAAGTATAAACTCATAATATAACAGTGTATTAACATTGAATACAAGTATATTTGATGCTGTTTACATGTAGAAGTATAAACTCATAATATAACAGTGTATTCACATTGAATACAAGTATATTTGATCTTTTTTACACATAGAAGTAAAAACTCATGGTATCACAGTGTATTCACATTGAATACAAGTATATTTGATCCTGTTTACATATAGAAGTAAAAACTCATTTTATCACAGTGTATTCACATTGAATACAAATAATTTGATCCTGTTTACATATAGAAGTAAAAACTCATGGTATCACAGTGTATTCCCATTGCATACAAGTATATTTGATTCTGTTTACATGTAGAAAATTAAAATCATAATATAACAGTGTATTCACATTGAATACAAGTATACTTTATCCTGTTTACATATAGAAGTAAAAACTCAAGGAAATCACAGGGTATTCACATTGAATACAAGTATATTTAATTCTGTTTACATATAGAAGTAAAAACTCATGGTATCACAGTGTATTCACATTGAATACAAGTATATTTGATCCTGTTTACATATAGAAGTAAAAACTCATGGTATAAAAGTGTATTCACATTGAATACAAGTATATTTGATTCTGTTTACAGGTAGAAGTATAAATTCATAATATAACAGTGTATTCACATTGAATACAAGTATATTTGATCCTGTTTACATATAGAAGTAAAAACTCATTATATCACAGTGTATTCACATTAAATACAAGTATATTTGATCCTGTTTACATATAGAAGTAAAAGCTCATAGTATCACAGTGTATTCACATTGAATACAAGTATATTTGATTCTGATTACATGTAGAAGTATAAACTTATAATATAACAGATTATTCACATTGAATACAAGTATATTTGATCTTTTTTACATATAGAAGTAAAAACTCATGGTATCACAGTGTATTCACATTGAATACAAGTATATTTGATCCTGTTTACATATAGAAGTAAAAACTCATGGTATAACAGTGTATTCACATTAAATACAAGTATATTTGATTCTGTTTACATGTAGAAGTATAAACTCATAATATAACAGTGTATTCACATTGAATACAAGTATATTAAATCCTGTTTACATATAGAAGTAAAAACTCATGATATCACAGAGTATTCACATTGAATACAAGTATATTTGATCCTGTTTACATATAGAAGTAAAAACTCATGGTATAAAAGTGTATTCACATTGAATACAAGTATATTTGATTCTGTTTACATGTAGAAGTATATACTCATAATATAACAGTGTATTCACATTGAATACAAGTATATTTGATCCTGTTTACACATAGAAGTAAAAACTCATTGTATCACAGTGTATTCACATTGAATACAAGTATATTTGATTCTGTTTACATGTAGAAGTATAAACTCATAATATAACAGGGTATTAACATTGAATACAAGTATATTTGATGCTGTTTACATGTAGAAGTATAAACTCATAATATAACAGTGTATTCACATTGAATACAAGTATATTTGATCTTTTTTACATATAGAAGTAAAAACTCATGGTATCACAGTGTATTCACATTGAATACAAGTATATTTGATCCTGTTTACATATAGAAGTAAAAACTCATGGTATAAAAGTGTATTCACATTGAATACAAGTATATTTGATTCTGTTTACAGGTAGAAGTATAAACTCATAATAAAACAGTGTATTCACATTGAATACAAGTATATTTGATCCTGTTTACATATAGAAGTAAAAACTCATTGTATCACAGTGTATTCACATTAAATACAAGTATATTGCATGCAGTATACATATAGAAGTAAAAACTCTTGATATAACAGTGTATTCACATTGAATACAAGTATATTTGATTCTGATTACATGTAGAAGTATAAACTTATACTATAACAGATTATTCACATTGAATACAAGTATATTTGATCTTTTTTACATATAGAAGTAAAAACTCATGGTATCACAGTGTATTCACATTGAATACAAGTATATTTTATCCTGTTTACATGTAGAAGTAAAAACACATGGTATCACAGTGTATTCACATATAATACAAGTATATTTTATTCTCTTTACATGTAGAAGTATAAACTCATAATATAACAGTGTATTTACATTGAATACAAGTATATTTGATCCTGTTTACATATAGAAGTAAAAACTCATTGTATCACAGTGTATTCACATTGAATACAAGTATATTTGATCCTGTTTACATATAGAAGTAAAAACTCATTGTATCACAGTGTATTCACATTGAATACAAGTATATTTGATTCTGTTTACATGTAGAAGAATAAACTCATAATATAACAGTGTATTCACATTGAATACAAGTATATTTGATCCTGTTTACATATAGAAGTAAAAACACATGGTATCGCAGTGTAATCACATTGAATACAAGTATATTTTATTCTGTTTACATGTAGAAGTATAAACTCATAATATAACAGTTTAATCACATTGAATACAAGTATATTTGATCTTTTTACATATAGAAGTAAAAACTCATGGTATCACAGTGTATTCACATTGAATACAAGTATATTTGATCCTGTTTACATATAGAAGTAAAAACTCATGGTATCACAGTGAATTCCCATTGAATACAAGTATATTTGATTCTGTTTACATGTAGAAAATTAAAATCATAATATAACAGTGTATTCACATTGAATACAAGTATACTTGATCCTGTTTACATATAGAAGTAAAAACTCAAGGTATCACAGGGTATTCACATTGAATACAAGTATATTTAATTCTGTTTTCATGTAGAAGTTAAAACTCATGTTATAACAGTGTATTCACATAGAATACAAGTATATTTGATCCTGTTTACATATAGAAGTAAAAACTCATGGTATAACAGTGTATTCACATTGAATACAAGTATATTTGATCCTGTTTACATATAGAAGTAAAAACTCATGGTATCACAGTGTATTCACATTGAATACAAGTATATTTGATCCTGTTTACATATAGAAGTAAAAACTCATGGTATCACAGTGTATTCACATTGAATACAAGTATATTTTATTCACTTTACATGTAGAAGTATAGACTCATAATATAACAGTGTATTCACATTGAATACAAGTATATTTGATCCTGTTTAAATATAGAAGTAAAAACTCATGGTATAACAGTGTATTCACATAAAATACAAGTATATTTGATTCTGTTTACATGTAGAAGTGTAAACTCATAATATAACAGTGTATTCACATTGAATACAAGTATATTTGATCCTGTTTACATAAAGAAGTAAAAACTCATGGTATCACAGTGTATTCACATTGAATACAAGTATATTTGATCCTGTTTACATATAGAAGTAAAAACTCATGGTATAAAAGTGTATTCACATTGAATACAAGTATATTTGATTCTGTTTACATGTAGAAGTATAAACTCATAATATAACAGTGTATTCACATTGAATACAAGTATATTTGATCCTGTTTACATATAGAAGTAAAAACTCATTGTATCACAGTGTATTCACATTGAATACAAGTATATTTGATCCTGTTTACATATAGAAGTAAAAGCTCATGGTATAACAGGGTATTCACATTAAATACAAGTATATTTGATTCTGTTTTCATGTAGAAGTATAAACTCATAATATAACATTGTATTCACAATGAATACAAGTATATTTGATCCTGTTTACATGTAGAAGTATAAACTCATAATATAACAGTGTATTCACATTGAATACAAGTATATTTGATCCTGTTTACATATAGAAGTAAATACTCATAGTATCACAGTGTATTCACATTGAATAAAATTATATTTGATTCTGATTACATGTAGAAGTATAAACTTATAATATAACAGATTATTCACATTGAATACAAGTATATTTGATCTTTTTACATATAGAAGTAAAAACTCATGGTATCACAGTGTATTCACATTGAATACAAGTATATTTTATTCTCTTTACATGCAGAAGTATAAACTCATAATATAAAAGTGTATTCACATTGAATACAAGTATATTTTATTCTCTTTACATGTAGAAGTATAAACTCATAATATAACAGTGTATTCACATTGAATACAAGTATATTTGATCCTGTTTACATATAGAAGTAAAAATTCATGGAATAACTGTGTATTCACATTAAATACAAGTATATTTGATTCTGAATACATGTAGAAGTATAAACTCATAATATAACAGTGTGTTCACATTGAATACAAGTATATTTGATCCTGTTTACATATAGAAGTAAAAACTCATTGTATCACAGTGTATTCACATTGAATACAAGTATATTTGATTCTGTTTACATGTAGAAGAATAAACTCATAATATAACAGTGTATTCACATTGAATACAAGTATATTTGATCCTGTTTACATATAGAAGTAAAAACACATGGTATCGCAGTGTAATCACATTGAATACAAGTATATTTTATTCTGTTTACATGTAGAAGTATAAACTCATAATATAACAGTTTAATCACATTGAATACAAGTATATTTGATCTTTTTACATATAGAAGTAAAAACTCATGGTATCACAGTGTATTCACATTGAATACAAGTATATTTGATCCTGTTTACATATAGAAGTAAAAACTCATGGTATCACAGTGAATTCCCATTGAATACAAGTATATTTGATTCTGTTTACATGTAGAAAATTAAAATCATAATATAACAGTGTATTCACATTGAATACAAGTATACTTGATCCTGTTTACATATAGAAGTAAAAACTCAAGGTATCACAGGGTATTCACATTGAATACAAGTATATTTAATTCTGTTTTCATGTAGAAGTTAAAACTCATGTTATAACAGTGTATTCACATAGAATACAAGTATATTTGATCCTGTTTACATATAGAAGTAAAAACTCATGGTATAACAGTGTATTCACATTGAATACAAGTATATTTGATCCTGTTTACATATAGAAGTAAAAACTCATGGTATCACAGTGTATTCACATTGAATACAAGTATATTTGATCCTGTTTACATATAGAAGTAAAAACTCATGGTATCACAGTGTATTCACATTGAATACAAGTATATTTTATTCACTTTACATGTAGAAGTATAGACTCATAATATAACAGTGTATTCACATTGAATACAAGTATATTTGATCCTGTTTAAATATAGAAGTAAAAACTCATGGTATAACAGTGTATTCACATAAAATACAAGTATATTTGATTCTGTTTACATGTAGAAGTGTAAACTCATAATATAACAGTGTATTCACATTGAATACAAGTATATTTGATCCTGTTTACATAAAGAAGTAAAAACTCATGGTATCACAGTGTATTCACATTGAATACAAGTATATTTGATCCTGTTTACATATAGAAGTAAAAACTCATGGTATAAAAGTGTATTCACATTGAATACAAGTATATTTGATTCTGTTTACATGTAGAAGTATAAACTCATAATATAACAGTGTATTCACATTGAATACAAGTATATTTGATCCTGTTTACATATAGAAGTAAAAACTCATTGTATCACAGTGTATTCACATTGAATACAAGTATATTTGATCCTGTTTACATATAGAAGTAAAAGCTCATGGTATAACAGGGTATTCACATTAAATACAAGTATATTTGATTCTGTTTTCATGTAGAAGTATAAACTCATAATATAACATTGTATTCACAATGAATACAAGTATATTTGATCCTTTTTACATGTAGAAGTATAAACTCATAATATAACAGTGTATTCACATTGAATACAAGTATATTTGATCCTGTTTACATATAGAAGTAAATACTCATAGTATCACAGTGTATTCACATTGAATAAAATTATATTTGATTCTGATTACATGTAGAAGTATAAACTTATAATATAACAGATTATTCACATTGAATACAAGTATATTTGATCTTTTTACATATAGAAGTAAAAACTCATGGTATCACAGTGTATTCACATTGAATACAAGTATATTTTATTCTCTTTACATGCAGAAGTATAAACTCATAATATAAAAGTGTATTCACATTGAATACAAGTATATTTTATTCTCTTTACATGTAGAAGTATAAACTCATAATATAACAGTGTATTCACATTGAATACAAGTATATTTGATCCTGTTTACATATAGAAGTAAAAATTCATGGAATAACTGTGTATTCACATTAAATACAAGTATATTTGATTCTGAATACATGTAGAAGTATAAACTCATAATATAACAGTGTGTTCACATTGAATAGAAGTATATTTGATCCTGTTTACATATAGAAGTAAAAACTCATGGTATCACAGTGTATTCACATTGAATACAAGAATATTTGATCCTGTTTACATATAGATCTAAAAACTCATGGTATAAAAGTGGATTCACATTGAATACAAGTATATTTGATCCTGTTTACATGTAGCAGTATAAACTCATAATATAACAGTGTATTCACATTGAATACAAGTATATTTGATCCTGTTTACATATAGAAGTAAAAACTCATGGTATAACAGTGTATTCACATTGAATACAAGTATATTTGATTCTGTTTACATGTAGTAGTTTAAACTCATAATATAACAGTGTATTCACATTGAATACAAGTATATTTGATCCTTTTTACATATAGAAGTAAAAACTCATGGTATCACAGTGTATTCACATTGAATACAAGTATATTTGATCCTGTTTACATATAGAAGTAAAAACTCATGGTATCACAGTGTATTCACATTGAATACAAGTATATTTTATTCTCTTTACATGTAGAAGTAAAAAACTCATAATATAACAGTGTATTCACATGGACTACAAGTATATTTGATCCTGTTTACATATAGAAGTAAAAACTCATGGTATAACAGTGTATTCACATTGAATACAAGTATATTTGATCCTGTTTACATATAGGAGTAGAAACTCATGGTATCACAGTTTATTCACATTGAATACAAGTATATTTGATTCTGTTTACATGTAGAAGTTTAAACTCATAATATAACAGTGTATTCACATTGAATACAAGTATATTTGATCCTATTTACATATAGAAGTAAAAACTCATAGTATCACAGTGTATTCACATTGAAAACAAGTATATTTGATCCTGTTTACATATAGAAGTAAAAACTCATGGTATCACAGTGTATTCACATTGAATACAAGTATATTTGATCCTGTTTACATATAGGAGTAGAAACTCATGGTATCACAGTTTATTCACATTGAATACAAGTATATTTGATTCTGTTTACATGTAGAAGTTTAAACTCATAATATAACATTGTATTCACAATGAATACAAGTATATTTGATCCTGTTTACATGTAGAAGTATAAACTCATAATATAACAGTGTATTCACATTGAATACAAGTATATTTGATCCTGTTTACATATAGAAGTAAATACTCATAGTATCACAGTGTATTCACATTGAATAAAATTATATTTGATTCTGATTACATGTAGAAGTATAAACTTATAATATAACAGATTATTCACATTGAATACAAGTATATTTGATCTTTTTACATATAGAAGTAAAAACTCATGGTATCACAGTGTATTCACATTGAATACAAGTATATTTTATTCTCTTTACATGCAGAAGTATAAACTCATAATATAAAAGTGTATTCACATTGAATACAAGTATATTTTATTCTCTTTACATGTAGAAGTATAAACTCATAATATAACAGTGTATTCACATTGAATACAAGTATATTTGATCCTGTTTACATATAGAAGTAAAAATTCATGGAATAACTGTGTATTCACATTAAATACAAGTATATTTGATTCTGAATACATGTAGAAGTATAAACTCATAATATAACAGTGTGTTCACATTGAATACAAGTATATTTGATCCTGTTTACATATAGAAGTAAAAACTCATTGTATCACAGTGTATTCACATTGAATACAAGTATATTTGATTCTGTTTACATGTAGAAGAATAAACTCATAATATAACAGTGTATTCACATTGAATACAAGTATATTTGATCCTGTTTACATATAGAAGTAAAAACACATGGTATCGCAGTGTAATCACATTGAATACAAGTATATTTTATTCTGTTTACATGTAGAAGTATAAACTCATAATATAACAGTTTAATCACATTGAATACAAGTATATTTAATCTTTTTTACATATAGAAGTAAAAACTCATGGTATCACAGTGTATTCACATTGAATACAAGTATATTTGATCCTGTTTACATATAGAAGTAAAAACTCATGGTATCACAGTGAATTCCCATTGAATACAAGTATATTTGATTCTGTTTACATGTAGAAAATTAAAATCATAATATAACAGTGTATTCACATTGAATACAAGTATACTTGATCCTGTTTACATATAGAAGTAAAAACTCAAGGTATCACAGGGTATTCACATTGAATACAAGTATATTTAATTCTGTTTTCATGTAGAAGTTAAAACTCATGTTATAACAGTGTATTCACATAGAATACAAGTATATTTGATCCTGTTTACATATAGAAGTAAAAACTCATGGTATAACAGTGTATTCACATTGAATACAAGTATATTTGATCCTGTTTACATATAGAAGTAAAAACTCATGGTATCACAGTGTATTCACATTGAATACAAGTATATTTGATCCTGTTTACATATAGAAGTAAAAACTCATGGTATCACAGTGTATTCACATTGAATACAAGTATATTTTATTCACTTTACATGTAGAAGTATAGACTCATAATATAACAGTGTATTCACATTGAATACAAGTATATTTGATCCTGTTTAAATATAGAAGTAAAAACTCATGGTATAACAGTGTATTCACATAAAATACAAGTATATTTGATTCTGTTTACATGTAGAAGTGTAAACTCATAATATAACAGTGTATTCACATTGAATACAAGTATATTTGATCCTGTTTACATAAAGAAGTAAAAACTCATGGTATCACAGTGTATTCACATTGAATACAAGTATATTTGATCCTGTTTACATATAGAAGTAAAAACTCATGGTATAAAAGTGTATTCACATTGAATACAAGTATATTTGATTCTGTTTACATGTAGAAGTATAAACTCATAATATAACAGTGTATTCACATTGAATACAAGTATATTTGATCCTGTTTACATATAGAAGTAAAAACTCATTGTATCACAGTGTATTCACATGGAATACAAGTATATTTGATCCTGTTTACATATAGAAGTAAAAGCTCATGGTATAACAGGGTATTCACATTAAATACAAGTATATTTGATTCTGTTTTCATGTAGAAGTATAAACTCATAATATAACATTGTATTCACAATGAATACAAGTATATTTGATCCTTTTTACATGTAGAAGTATAAACTCATAATATAACAGTGTATTCACATTGAATACAAGTATATTTGATCCTGTTTACATATAGAAGTAAATACTCATAGTATCACAGTGTATTCACATTGAATAAAATTATATTTGATTCTGATTACATGTAGAAGTATAAACTTATAATATAACAGATTATTCACATTGAATACAAGTATATTTGATCTTTTTACATATAGAAGTAAAAACTCATGGTATCACAGTGTATTCACATTGAATACAAGTATATTTTATTCTCTTTACATGCAGAAGTATAAACTCATAATATAAAAGTGTATTCACATTGAATACAAGTATATTTTATTCTCTTTACATGTAGAAGTATAAACTCATAATATAACAGTGTATTCACATTGAATACAAGTATATTTGATCCTGTTTACATATAGAAGTAAAAATTCATGGAATAACTGTGTATTCACATTAAATACAAGTATATTTGATTCTGAATACATGTAGAAGTATAAACTCATAATATAACAGTGTGTTCACATTGAATAGAAGTATATTTGATCCTGTTTACATATAGAAGTAAAAACTCATGGTATCACAGTGTATTCACATTGAATACAAGAATATTTGATCCTGTTTACATATAGATCTAAAAACTCATGGTATAAAAGTGGATTCACATTGAATACAAGTATATTTGATCCTGTTTACATGTAGCAGTATAAACTCATAATATAACAGTGTATTCACATTGAATACAAGTATATTTGATCCTGTTTACATATAGAAGTAAAAACTCATGGTATAACAGTGTATTCACATTGAATACAAGTATATTTGATTCTGTTTACATGTAGTAGTTTAAACTCATAATATAACAGTGTATTCACATTGAATACAAGTATATTTGATCCTTTTTACATATAGAAGTAAAAACTCATGGTATCACAGTGTATTCACATTGAATACAAGTATATTTGATCCTGTTTACATATAGAAGTAAAAACTCATGGTATCACAGTGTATTCACATTGAATACAAGTATATTTTATTCTCTTTACATGTAGAAGTAAAAAACTCATAATATAACAGTGTATTCACATTGACTACAAGTATATTTGATCCTGTTTACATATAGAAGTAAAAACTCATGGTATAACAGTGTATTCACATTGAATACAAGTATATTTGATCCTGTTTACATATAGGAGTAGAAACTCATGGTATCACAGTTTATTCACATTGAATACAAGTATATTTGATTCTGTTTACATGTAGAAGTTTAAACTCATAATATAACAGTGTATTCACATTGAATACAAGTATATTTGATCCTATTTACATATAGAAGTAAAAACTCATAGTATCACAGTGTATTCACATTGAAAACAAGTATATTTGATCCTGTTTACATATAGAAGTAAAAACTCATGGTATCACAGTGTATTCACATTGAATACAAGTATATTTGATCCTGTTTACATATAGGAGTAGAAACTCATGGTATCACAGTTTATTCACATTGAATACAAGTATATTTGATTCTGTTTACATGTAGAAGTTTAAACTCATAATATAACATTGTATTCACAATGAATACAAGTATATTTGATCCTGTTTACATGTAGAAGTATAAACTCATAATATAACAGTGTATTCACATTGAATACAAGTATATTTGATCCTGTTTACATATAGAAGTAAATACTCATAGTATCACAGTGTATTCACATTGAATAAAATTATATTTGATTCTGATTACATGTAGAAGTATAAACTTATAATATAACAGATTATTCACATTGAATACAAGTATATTTGATCTTTTTACATATAGAAGTAAAAACTCATGGTATCACAGTGTATTCACATTGAATACAAGTATATTTTATTCTCTTTACATGCAGAAGTATAAACTCATAATATAAAAGTGTATTCACATTGAATACAAGTATATTTTATTCTCTTTACATGTAGAAGTATAAACTCATAATATAACAGTGTATTCACATTGAATACAAGTATATTTGATCCTGTTTACATATAGAAGTAAAAATTCATGGAATAACTGTGTATTCACATTAAATACAAGTATATTTGATTCTGAATACATGTAGAAGTATAAACTCATAATATAACAGTGTGTTCACATTGAATACAAGTATATTTGATCCTGTTTACATATAGAAGTAAAAACTCATTGTATCACAGTGTATTCACATTGAATACAAGTATATTTGATTCTGTTTACATGTAGAAGAATAAACTCATAATATAACAGTGTATTCACATTGAATACAAGTATATTTGATCCTGTTTACATATAGAAGTAAAAACACATGGTATCGCAGTGTAATCACATTGAATACAAGTATATTTTATTCTGTTTACATGTAGAAGTATAAACTCATAATATAACAGTTTAATCACATTGAATACAAGTATATTTGATCTTTTTACATATAGAAGTAAAAACTCATGGTATCACAGTGTATTCACATTGAATACAAGTATATTTGATCCTGTTTACATATAGAAGTAAAAACTCATGGTATCACAGTGAATTCCCATTGAATACAAGTATATTTGATTCTGTTTACATGTAGAAAATTAAAATCATAATATAACAGTGTATTCACATTGAATACAAGTATACTTGATCCTGTTTACATATAGAAGTAAAAACTCAAGGTATCACAGGGTATTCACATTGAATACAAGTATATTTAATTCTGTTTTCATGTAGAAGTTAAAACTCATGTTATAACAGTGTATTCACATAGAATACAAGTATATTTGATCCTGTTTACATATAGAAGTAAAAACTCATGGTATAACAGTGTATTCACATTGAATACAAGTATATTTGATCCTGTTTACATATAGAAGTAAAAACTCATGGTATCACAGTGTATTCACATTGAATACAAGTATATTTGATCCTGTTTACATATAGAAGTAAAAACTCATGGTATCACAGTGTATTCACATTGAATACAAGTATATTTTATTCACTTTACATGTAGAAGTATAGACTCATAATATAACAGTGTATTCACATTGAATACAAGTATATTTGATCCTGTTTAAATATAGAAGTAAAAACTCATGGTATAACAGTGTATTCACATAAAATACAAGTATATTTGATTCTGTTTACATGTAGAAGTGTAAACTCATAATATAACAGTGTATTCACATTGAATACAAGTATATTTGATCCTGTTTACATAAAGAAGTAAAAACTCATGGTATCACAGTGTATTCACATTGAATACAAGTATATTTGATCCTGTTTACATATAGAAGTAAAAACTCATGGTATAAAAGTGTATTCACATTGAATACAAGTATATTTGATTCTGTTTACATGTAGAAGTATAAACTCATAATATAACAGTGTATTCACATTGAATACAAGTATATTTGATCCTGTTTACATATAGAAGTAAAAACTCATTGTATCACAGTGTATTCACATTGAATACAAGTATATTTGATCCTGTTTACATATAGAAGTAAAAGCTCATGGTATAACAGGGTATTCACATTAAATACAAGTATATTTGATTCTGTTTTCATGTAGAAGTATAAACTCATAATATAACATTGTATTCACAATGAATACAAGTATATTTGATCCTGTTTACATGTAGAAGTATAAACTCATAATATAACAGTGTATTCACATTGAATACAAGTATATTTGATCCTGTTTACATATAGAAGTAAATACTCATAGTATCACAGTGTATTCACATTGAATAAAATTATATTTGATTCTGATTACATGTAGAAGTATAAACTTATAATATAACAGATTATTCACATTGAATACAAGTATATTTGATCTTTTTTACATATAGAAGTAAAAACTCATGGTATCACAGTGTATTCACATTGAATACAAGTATATTTTATTCTCTTTACATGCAGAAGTATAAACTCATAATATAAAAGTGTATTCACATTGAATACAAGTATATTTTATTCTCTTTACATGTAGAAGTATAAACTCATAATATAACAGTGTATTCACATTGAATACAAGTATATTTGATCATGTTTACATATAGAAGTAAAAATTCATGGAATAACTGTGTATTCACATTAAATACAAGTATATTTGATTCTGAATACATGTAGAAGTATAAACTCATAATATAACAGTGTGTTCACATTGAATAGAAGTATATTTGATCCTGTTTACATATAGAAGTAAAAACTCATGGTATCACAGTGTATTCACATTGAATACAAGAATATTTGATCCTGTTTACATATAGATCTAAAAACTCATGGTATAAAAGTGGATTCACATTGAATACAAGTATATTTGATCCTGTTTACATGTAGCAGTATAAACTCATAATATAACAGTGTATTCACATTGAATACAAGTATATTTGATCCTGTTTACATATAGAAGTAAAAACTCATGGTATAACAGTGTATTCACATTGAATACAAGTATATTTGATTCTGTTTACATGTAGTAGTTTAAACTCATAATATAACAGTGTATTCACATTGAATACAAGTATATTTGATCCTTTTTACATATAGAAGTAAAAACTCATGGTATCACAGTGTATTCACATTGAATACAAGTATATTTGATCCTGTTTACATATAGAAGTAAAAACTCATGGTATCACAGTGTATTCACATTGAATACAAGTATATTTTATTCTCTTTACATGTAGAAGTAAAAAACTCATAATATAACAGTGTATTCACATTGACTACAAGTATATTTGATCCTGTTTACATATAGAAGTAAAAACTCATGGTATAACAGTGTATTCACATTGAATACAAGTATATTTGATCCTGTTTACATATAGGAGTAGAAACTCATGGTATCACAGTTTATTCACATTGAATACAAGTATATTTGATTCTGTTTACATGTAGAAGTTTAAACTCATAATATAACAGTGTATTCACATTGAATACAAGTATATTTGATCCTATTTACATATAGAAGTAAAAACTCATAGTATCACAGTGTATTCACATTGAAAACAAGTATATTTGATCCTGTTTACATATAGAAGTAAAAACTCATGGTATCACAGTGTATTCACATTGAATACAAGTATATTTGATCCTGTTTACATATAGGAGTAGAAACTCATGGTATCACAGTTTATTCACATTGAATACAAGTATATTTGATTCTGTTTACATGTAGAAGTTTAAACTCATAATATAACAGTGTATTCACATTGAATACAAGTATATTTGATCCTATTTACATATAGAAGTAAAAACTCATAGTATCACAGTGTATTCACATTGAATACAAGTATATTTGATCCTGTTTACATATAGAAGTAAAAACTCATGGTATCACAGTGTATTCACATTGAATACAAGTATATTTTATTCTCTTTACATGTAGAAGTATAAACTCATGATATAACAGTGTATTCACATTGAATAGAAGTATATTTGATACTGTTTACATATAGAAGTAAAAACTCATGGTATCACAGTGTATTCACATTGAATACAAGAATATTTGATCCTGTTTACATATAGATCTAAAAACTCATGGTATAAAAGTGTATTCACATTGAATACAAGTATATTTGATTCTATTTACATGTAGAAGTATAAACTCATAATATAACAGTGTATTCACATTAAATACAAGTATATTTGATCCTGATTACATATAGAAGTAAAAACTCATTGTATCACAGTGTATTCACATTTAATACACGTATATTTGATCCTGTTTACATATAGAAGTAAAAACTCATGGTATCACAGTGTAATCACTTTGAATACAAGTATATTTGATTCTGTTTACATGTAGAAGTTTAAACTCATAATATAACAGTGTATTCACATTGAATACAAGTATACTTGATCCTGTTTACATATAGAAGTAAAAACTCATGGTATCACAGGGTTTTCACATTGAATACAAGTATATTTAATTCTGTTTTCATATTTGACCCTATTTACATATAGAAGTAAAAACTCATGGTATAAAAGTGTATTCACATTGAATACAAGTATATTTGATCCTGTTTACATGTAGAAGTATCAACTCATAATATAACAGTGTATTCACATTGAATACAAGTATATTTGATTCTCTTTACATGTAGAAGTATAAACTCATAATATAACAGTGTATTCACCTTGAATACAAGTATATTTGATCCTGTTTACATGAAGAAGTAAAAACTCATTGTATCACAGTGTATTCACATTGAATACAAGTATATTTGATTTTGTTTACATGTAGAAGTATAAACTCATAATATAACAGTGTATTAACATTGAATACAAGTATATTTGATCCTGTTCACATGTAGAAGTATAAACTCTGTTCTGAAGCTCTGACTAAATCAGTAAGTTTGCTGCCTTGGACAGGGTATATTCTCACCATACAAGGAATAGATTATGGACAATGTCTGAAATTAGGAAGAATAAGTATGGATCCCACAAGCATAGCATTCTAATTAAATATTTACCGGCGTGTGTGGAATTAGGCTTGCACACGCAAACAATTGCCACCAAGCATGCAATCACAATCACAAGTTTCACGAACAGACAACACTAAGGCAAGGAAACAATGAAGTTAAGTTCACAGAATAGACAAATTAGTATTACCTAAGTATGATCAGACGTGCACGATTGACAGACAGTAAATTGACTCACAGATCACAACTGAAATAACAATGGCTACTACTAAACAGTAACTTGGCGACAAGGCTAGTTGTGTTGCCAAGTGGTGAAAATGAAAATAATAATAAATATATATATCTATAATAGACTATACAGAAGGAAGGCAATGATTAAATAGAATTAAGATGGTTTCGCCGATCCATGCTCCTCCGAGACTGGCAAATCTTGGGCAGTCGAGTTCGCTTCAAGAAGGCACAGTTGCTGAATACCTTGCCGGAAGATTCCGTTGCCGATTTTAACGTCTACTGCTCTGACTAGTCCGTCTGCGCCAGGATAGGTTTTGACGATGCGTCCAGTGGACCATTGAGCACGTTTGAGCTGTTTATCGATCTCCAGAACGAAATCACCAACTTCGAAATTCCGACGACGGGCCTGCTACTTCTTTCGACCAGCCAGAGATTGTAGATAGGTCCCTTTCCAGAGGTCCCAAAAGAGATTGGTCATCCTCTGGACGTAGCGGTAGTTCTCTCGGGGTAGGGCATCTTGAAACTCTCCGACTGGAAGATTAGCTGCAGGCGGCCGGTTGAGGAAGTCATTTGGAGTTAACGGACGGAGATCGTCTGGATCGGAACTCGCGTATGTCAATGGCCTAGAATTCAACAAACCCGCTACTTCGAAAAGCAAAGTTCTCAGCATGTCTTCCGTCGGGTGACGTAAAACACCCTTTTCTATCTCCAACGCTGCATACAGAGCCTTCTTGACAAATCGAACAAGTGCCTCATGCGCCCCACCGAAGTGTGGTGTACAAGCTGGTTGGAAATGCCAATCGATCCCTTCTTTCTTCATAAACTGGTGCGCCTCCCCAGTCGCATGAAGAGCATCTACTTCCTCTCGCAGCAAGCGTTCGGCTCCAACAAAATTTGTTCCATTGTCTGAGTGTAAGCTGCGGGGTTTCCCGTATAGTCCGATGAAGCGACGTAATATAAATAAGAAATCTCCGGACGACAAAGAGGCAGCCAAATCCAAATATACGGCCCTGGTGACAAGACATGTGAACAGAGCGCCCCATCTTTTGGCAACACGATTTCGGGCATAGATTATCTCAAGTGGCCCAAAATAGTCGCAGGCCGATCGGGTAAAGGGAGGCGCTCCAATTTCCAAGCGGTAAACTGGTAACTCGCCCATGAGCTGCGATGCTGGCCTTGCGTTGTACCGTCTACAGCGCAAGCAGTCTCGCTTCACCCTCTTGACAGCCTCTCTTCCTTCGGTTATCCATAAATGTTGGCGTATCTGGGTCAACAAGAAATCGGTGCCAGCATGTTTCAAATACTCGTGAAAGGCTACTATGATCTTCCTGGCGAAAGTGTGTCTCCCTGGCAGTAATATAGGGTGAACATTATCATACGGCAACTTTACTTTACCAATTCGTCCGCCCAGGCGCAAAAGACCGTCTTTATCGAGAATTGGCGTAAGCGAACGAAGACTTGAAGATGATCGGACATCGTTCCCATTCTTGAGTAGCCCCAATTCTTCGGCATAAGCTTCCTGCTGACACTGCTGAATCAGCTCCAAGTATTCATTCTCCAACCTCAGCAGCGCCGGTATGTTGTCTGGGGAAAGCTCTAACGACTCCCAGTCGAAGTTAGGCCGCGCGGTCATTGAGTGTATTTTTGATGGGCGAATTTCTTCCGTGACTACCATCCAGGGCAAATCTTTAGGCCAGCACCTTTCCGCCTGATAGAGAAACTCAGGCCCGTCTAACCAGCTGATAGGAATGGCTTCACTCTCTAGCTGCGACCTGGTCACCGCATCCGCCGGATTGATTTTACCGGGCACGAATCGCCATTCTTGTGGTTCGGTAAGCGATTGGATCTCCCCCACCCGATGACTGACGAAAACTTGATAAAACGAAGCAGTTGCACGTACCCAATTCCTGACGGTACTGCTGTCAGTCCAAAAGTAGCGACTGTTGATGACCCGCGTTAAAGCCCTTTTGACAAAGTCAGCTAACCAAGCACCAAGAAGAGCTGCGTTAAGCTCCAGCTTAGGAATAGATAGCGTCTTGGTTGGTGCAAGCTTATTGGAGGCTTTTACTTGCCGGACGATGATACTCCCATCTTCATAAACGTTGCGTATGTAAGTGACCGTGGCATACGCCTCTTCCGAGGCGTCACAGAAGGTGTGCAGCTCCACTCGAGTGACGCGTTCTTCATCCGGAAAGATGCAACGTGGGAACTCTATCTCTTGCAATTGTTGCAGGGTCGAAAACCACTGCTGCCACCAATGACGTTCTTCACCTGCAACCTCTGTGTTCCAATCGAACCCTTTCACGCCCAACTCGCGTAACCTGGCTTTCCCCTTCATGGTGATTGGAGAAGCCGCTCCTTGAGGATCAAAAATGCTTGCCACTTTACTAATCAGTCCAACACGAGTATACACAACATTGTCCAGGCCACTTATTTTGAAACCGAGAGTGTCCTGATGAGGTTTCCAGATGACTCCAAGAACCATTTCTGTTTCATCCGCACCAAAGCTATGCGTAGACTCTTCAATACCGGAACTCACTGCCTGAAGGCTGGAACGAAGATCTGCTGAGTTGGAGGTCCACCCCTGTAGATGGAAGTCCCCACCAGCAAGGACTTCCCTGACAGCCGTTGCAATCCGGATCCCAGATTCCACGTCTTTGGAGGATCCTAAATAATCATCTACGTAGAGATTTGCTCGCACGGCAGCCGCAGCTTCCTTCATTGTAGGCCCTGCATCATCCGCGGCCCGCCATGTTGTGCGAATGGCGATAAATGGCGAGCAATTTACCCCGAACGTAAGCCGAGTCATCTCGCAGACACTATCGGTTCCGTCTTCTTCAGGCCAGATGAATCGATGAAAGCATCGATCTTCGGGCTGTAGACGTATACGACTGAACATTGCCTTAATATCTGCAGCCCATGCAATTTTCCCTTCGCGGAATTTGATAATGACAGCAGGTAGCGGGTTCTGCAAGGCCGGGCCACTACAAATGCTGTCGTTGAGGCAGCGCCCACGGAATTTAGCAGCTGCATCGAAGACCACACGAATCTTCGATCCTGGTGATTTTTGGACTCCAAAGTGACTAAGATAATAAACGGGTCCAACACCTGGTTGCTCTTCGGCACTTAGTCGTCTCGCATAACCATCGTTGAAGTTAGTTTGCATCGCGGCACGGTATTCTCGTTCGTATCCTGGATCCCGCTGGAATCGGTTACGGAGACTCCTGTTCCGACTTTCTGCTAGTACCCAGTTGTTCGGTAATGACGGCTCTCCCTCTCGCCATAGGATCGGCACTTCATATCCTATGGTCAACTTCTTGGTTTGGGAGTCAAGCAGGGAAAGGGCTCGTCGGTTCTCCGGGGACATACAATCTACTTGATGCTCTGTACCAAAACTTTCGGTGTCACAGAAAGCCCGCATGGCCGCTATCAACTCTGGACCTACGTCATTTGCCGTCTCTGAGGTAAAGAGCAAATGTACTTTGGCCCCAATGGTCGTATCTTTACCAACGACGCCACGGACTACCCATCCCAGCCGTGTTCGGGATGCGATTGGCTCGTAATCTTTTCCCTTTCTAGCTTCCATTACAGCCATAAGATGAGGGTGGTCAAGGCCTAGCAACACGTCCACTTGCCCTCCACTGCAGCGAAGCGGTAAGTCAGCCAAGTGGTCCCATCGTTTACGCAAGTTGCTCCAGTCAATCAACGGAACAGGCTTCGTCACTGTGGGAATAGTCGACCCCTGAATCACGACCTTCTCACCCGAGCTGGTCTGCAACGTCATTTGTAAACGTTCGGAACTAATCCGACTTTGCGTGCCACCAATTCCGTCAATTTCAAGTGTTTGCTTGATTCCGTCAAGACCTAGCCGGCTGACCAGGCCTTGACGAATTAGGGTGGAGTCGCTACCCTCATCGAACATAACATTTATGGGAACAAGACCACCATCGGCGTTAACGGCGTCAATCCGGATGAATCCTAGCGCTACGGTCCGCGGCACTGAGCGAAGGGTATTTGAGCACGAATAGGAGTCAGCTCTTGAAGATGCGTGCAACAGCGGATGGTGGAACAACTTGCACTCGGGAACACTACACATCTTCTTGAATCTACAATCTCGCGACGAATGCTTGACGCCAAAACACATAAAGCAGAGCCGATGTCTTATACAAAATGTTACTCGCTCCCCGACGGGCAAGTCTTTAAACTCCGGACAAGCTTCGACTTGGTGCTCTCGTTCGCACTTAAAACAATATCGAGAACTCTTTTCCTTTGGCTTCGGCTTATCCATGGCATCTGCACTTGCCGAACCATGGTGAGTCCGCCCCTGCTGTCTTGGCTTCGGCTGAGCACTGAATCCAACGTTTTTAGTCTTCAGGTTTGCACCGGAAAGTTGGTCGGAGGCGATGGAATACGCGTTTTGATAAGCCGCGGCTCTTGAGCAAAGCCACGCTCCAAACTGATTCAACGTCCGTAGATCCATGCCGGGCGCCAAACGGTCATCTCGTCCATTGTTCCACGCCAACCGGTCATTTAAAGTTAACCGCTGGGAAAGCTTTTCAATAATGTCAGAGTGGTTGGTTTCTCCTATCCTACTCAAGTCGAAAAGGTGTGTGCGAGCACGCTCCGCAAAACGTCTGAAGGCCTTCGGGTCTCCTTTGGGCATTTCGAGTCTTTCTAAAGCTTGTTGGTGAGCTGCCCGCATCACATCTCTCCGACCAAAGTTTTCTTTCAGACGAAAGAGCGCCTCCTTGTAAGCCTCCTCTCCTCCACCGAGCCCGTACACGACATCGGCCGCATCGTCTTGCAGTTGCCGTTTAAGAATTGCTAATTTCTCGGCAGGTGATCTCGATGACTGGTGGACCAGTGCGTGAAAGAGATCCACCCACCAAAACCAGTCTAGCGATTTGCCCGAAAACACCTCCAGCTCAATCTTGACGGAAGAACGGTTCTCTGGCTCCGCGCGCGTCTTTGGCGTTTGGTCACGCCCGGCTCGATAAGAATCTATCCAAGCATCAGGTGTATCTTCCGGTTCTGCACTAGGAGCCAGGGTTCTTGCTGGTCGATGATAATGATCTAACCATTGACTGACTTCGCGATTTCTTGACCACCCATTATCGGATTTTGCGGATTCCAACTGGCTACCCCTTTGGATGGGTCGAATTGGCTCAGTAGCTGGTCCAACAACACCCTCTATCTCTCTACCAGAGTCTTCTACACGTTGTTCTGCAATATTCGACGGCAGCGGTTGCTCTGCGCGCGATTGATCTTCTTGGAAACTCTGTTGCCGGAGGCGTGGGCCTTGGGGCTGACTGACAACTGAAGGGGCATCATTGACTCGTTCCGCGATATACTGTTCTGCAAGCTCTTCAATTGTACTCACTTGCGATATGTAAAACAGATGCCTTCGTTGTTGCTCATCAAACTCCTTCTGATCTGTTAGTTCTTCTGCCAGCTGGTCGTTTAGTTGCTCGGCCACCGCCAGAAGTCTTTTAGCTTCGCCAAGCGTTGCCATGATCTCTCTTCTGGAGCCCTTCTCGGCTATGCGTTCCTCCACAATCTTACAAGTGATGGTAATCTGACGCCGTGTTATCATCTGCTTCCTCTTCCATGCCCCTACTTCAACTGGGACTGTTGTTAACACAGTGTCAGTGGTCGTACTTGAAGTACTGGGGTGTCCAAGAGTTTCTTGTTGTGTTTGGGGAAATGTGACATTAGCTTCTGCCATGGCAAGACCGATTACTTTCCACCCAAGCTTTCAAGCAAACTTCTCAGCTCCGGTTCGAAGGACCAATGTTCTGAAGCTCTGACTAAATCAGTAAGTTTGCTGCCTTGGACAGGGTATATTCTCACCATACAAGGAATAGATTATGGACAATGTCTGAAATTAGGAAGAATAAGTATGGATCCCACAAGCATAGCATTCTAATTAAATATTTACCGGCGTGTGTGGAATTAGGCTTGCACACGCAAACAATTGCCACCAAGCATGCAATCACAATCACAAGTTTCACGAACAGACAACACTAAGGCAAGGAAACAATGAAGTTAAGTTCACAGAATAGACAAATTAGTATTACCTAAGTATGATCAGACGTGCACGATTGACAGACAGTAAATTGACTCACAGATCACAACTGAAATAACAATGGCTACTACTAAACAGTAACTTGGCGACAAGGCTAGTTGTGTTGCCAAGTGGTGAAAATGAAAATAATAATAAATATATATATCTATAATAGACTATACAGAAGGAAGGCAATGATTAAATAGAATTAAGATGGTTTCGCCGATCCATGCTCCTCCGAGACTGGCAAATCTTGGGCAGTCGAGTTCGCTTCAAGAAGGCACAGTTGCTGAATACCTCGCCGGAAGATTCCGTTGCCGATTTTAACGTCTACTGCTCTGACTAGTCCGTCTGCGCCAGGATAGGTTTTGACGATGCGTCCAGTGGACCATTGAGCACGTTTGAGCTGTTTATCGATCTCCAGAACGAAATCATCATCGAATAACAATGGCTACTACTAAACAGTAACTTGGCGACAAGGCTAGTTGTGTTGCCAAGTGGTGAAAATGAAAATAATAATAAATATATATATCTATAATAGACTATACAGAAGGAAGGCAATGATTAAATAGAATTAAGATGGTTTCGCCGATCCACATGTAGAAGTATAAACTCATAATATAACAGTGTATTCACATTGAATACAAGTATATTTGATCCTGTTTACATATAGAAGTAAAAACTCATGGTATCACAGGGTATTCACATTGAATACAAGTATATTCGATTCTGTTTTCATGTAGAAGTATAAACTCATAATATAACATTGTATTCACAATGAATACAAGTATATTTGATCCTGTTTACATGTAGAAGTATAAACTCATAATATAACATTGTATTCACATTGAATACAAGTATATTTGATCCTGTTTACATATAGAAGTAAATACTCATGGTATCACAGTGTATTCACATTGAATACAAGTATATTTGATTCTGTTTACATGTAGAAGTATAAACTTATAATATAACAGTTTATTCACATTGAATACAAGTATATTTGATCTTTTTTACATATAGAAGTAAAAACTCATGGTATCACAGTGTATTCACATTGAATACAAGTATATTTTATTCTCTTTACATGTAGAAGTATAAACTCATAATATAACAGTGTATTCACATTGAATACAAGTATATTTTATTCTCTTTACATGTAGAAGTATAAACTCATAATATAACAGTGTATTCACATTAAATACAAGTATATTTGATGCTGTTTACATATATAAGTAAAAACTCATGATATCACAGTGTATTCACATTGAATACAAGTATATTTGATTCTGTTTACATGTAGAAGTATAAACTCATAATATAACAGTGTATTCACTTTGAATACAAGTATATTTGATTCTGTTTACTTATGGAAGTAAAAACTCATGGTATCACAGTGTATTCACATTGAATACAAGAATATTTGATCCTTTTTACATATAGATCTAAAAACTCATGGTATAAAAGTGTATTCACATTGAATACAAGTATATTTGATTCTGTTTACATGTAGAAGTATAAACTCATAATATAACAGTGTATTCACATTGAATACAAGTATATTTGATCCTGTTTACATGTAGAAGTATCAACTCATGATATAACAGTGTATTCATCTTGAATACAAGTATATTTGATCCTGTTTACATGTAGAAGTATCAACTCATAATATAACAGTGTATTCACATTGAATACAAGTATATTTGATCCTGTTTACATATATAAGTAAAAACTCATGATATCACAGTGTATTCACATTGAATACAAGTATATTTGATTCTGTTTACATGTAGAAGTATAAACTCATAATATAACAGTGTATTCACTTTGAATACAAGTATATTTGATCCTGTTTACTTATGGAAGTAAAAACTCATGGTATCACAGTGTATTCACATTGAATACAAGTATATTTGATCCTGTTTACATATAGAAGTAAAAACTCATGGAATAAAAGTGTATTCACATTGAATACAAGTATATTTGATTCTGTTTACATGTAGAAGTATAAACTCATAATATAACAGTGTATTCACATTGAATACAAGTATATTTGATCCTGTTTACATGTAGAAGTATCAACTCATAATATAACAGTGTATTCACATTGAATACAAGTATATTTGATCCTGTTTACATATATAAGTAAAAACTCATGATATCACAGTGTATTCACATTGAATACAAGTATATTTGATTCTGTTTACATGTAGAAGTATAAACTCATAATATAACAGTGTATTCACTTTGAATACAAGTATATTTGATCCTGTTTACTTATGGAAGTAAAAACTCATGGTATCACAGTGTATTCACATTGAATACAAGTATATTTGATTCCGTTTACATTTAGAAGTATAAACTCATAATATAACAGTGTATTCACATTGAATACAAGTATATTTGATCCTGTTTACCTATAGAAGTAAAAACTCATGGTATCACTTTGTATTCACATGGAATATAAGTATATTTTATTCTCTTTACATGTAGAAGTATAAACTCATAATATAACAGTGTATTCACATTGAATACAAGTATATTTGATTATGTTTACAAGTAGAAGTGTAAACTCATAATATAACAGTGTATTCACATTGAATACAAGTATACTTGATCCTGTTTACATATAGAAGTAAAAACTCAAGGTATCACAGGGTATTCACATTGAATACAAGTATATTTAATTCTGTTTTCATGTAGAAGTTAAAACTCATGGTATAACAGTGTATTCACATTGAATACAAGTATATTTCATCCTGTTTAGATATAGAATTAAAAACTCATGGTATAACAGTGTATTCACATTGAATACAAGTATATTTTATTCTCTTTACATGTAGAAGTATAAACTCATAATATAACAGTGTATTCACATTGAATACAAGTATATTTGATCCTGTTTACATATAGAAATTAAAACTCATGGTATAACAGTGTATTCCCATTAAATACAAGTATATTTGATTCTGTTTACAGGTAGAAGTATTAACTCATAATATAACAGTGTATTCACATGAAATACAAGTATATTTGATCCTGTTTACATATAGAAGTAAAAACTCATTGTATCACAGTGTATTCACATTGAATACAAGTATATTTGATTCTGTTTACATATAGAAGTAAAAACTCATGGTATCACAGTGTATTCACATTGAATACAAGTATATTTGATTCTGTTTACATGTAGAAGTATAAACTCATAATATAACAGTGTATTCACATTGAATACAAGTATATTTGATTCTGTTTACATGTAGAAGTTTAAACTCATAATATAACAGTGTATTCACATTGAATACAAGTATACTTGATCCTGTTTACATATAGAAGTAAAAACTCATGGTATCAAAGGGTATTCACATTGAATACAAGTATATTTAATTCTGTTTTCATGTAGAAGTTAAAACTCATGGTATAACAGAGTATTCACATTGAATACAAGTATATTTGATCCTGTTTACATATAGAAGTAAAAACTCATGGTATCACAGTGTATTCACATTGAATACAAGTATATTTGATCCTGTTTACATTTAGAAGTAAAAACTCATGGTATCACAGTGTATTCACATTGAATACAAGTATATTTTATTCTCTTTACATGTAGAAGTATAAACTCATAATATAACAGTGTGTTCACATTGAATACAAGAATATTTGATCCTGTTTACATATAGATCTAAAAACTCATGGTATCACAGTGTATTCACATTAAATACAAGTATATTTTATTCTCTTTACATGTAGAAGTATAAACTCATAATATAACAGTGTATTCACATTGAATACAAATATATTTGATTCTGTTTACATGTAGAAGTTTAAACTCATAATATAACAGTGTATTCACATTGAATACAAGTATATTTGATCCTGTTTACATATAGAAGTAAAAACTCATGGTATCACAGTCTATTCACATTGAATACAATTATATTTGACCCTATTTACATATAGAAGTAAAAACTCATGGTATAAAAGTGTATTCACATTGAATACAAGTATATTTGATCCTGTTTACATATAGAAGTAAAAACTCATGGTATCACAGTGTATTCACATTGAATACACGTACATTTGATCCTGTTTACATATAGAAGTAAAAACTCATGGTATAATAGTGTATTCACATTGAATACAAGTATATTTGATTCTGTTTACATGTAGAAGTATAAACTCATAATATAACAGTGTATTCACATTGAATACAAGTATATTTGATCCTGTCTACATATAGAAGTAAAAACTCATGGTATCACAGTGTATTCACATTGAATACAAGTATATTTTATTCTCTTTACATGTAGAAGTATAAACCCATAATATAACAGTGTATTCACATTGAATACAAGTATATTTGATCCTGTTTACATATAGGAGTAAGAACTCATGGTATCACAGTGTATTCACATTGAATACAAGTATATTTGATTCTGTTTACATGTAGAAGTTTAAACTCATAATATAACAGTGTATTCACATTGAATACAAGTATATTTGATCCTTTTTACATATAGAAGTAAAAACTCATGGTATCACAGTGTATTCACATTGAATACAAGTATATTTGATCCTGTTTACATATAGAAGTAAAAACTCATGGTATCACAGTGTATTCACATTGAATACAAGTATATTTTATTCTCTTTACATGTAGAAGTATAAACTTATAATATAACAGTGTATTCACATTGAATACAAGTATATTTGATCCTGTTTACATATAGAAATAAAAACTCATGGAATAACAGTGTATTCCCATTAAATACAAGTATATTTGATTCTGTTTACATGTAGAAGTATTAACTCATAATATAACAGTGTATTCACATTAAATACAAGTATATTTGATCCTGTTTACATATAGAAGTAAAAACTCATTGTATCACAGTGTTTTCACATTGAATACAAGTATATTTGATCCTGTTTAAATATAGAAGTAAAAACTCATGGTATCACAGTGTATTCACATTGAATTAAAGTATATTTTATTCTCTTTACATGTAGAAGTATAAACTCACAATATAACAGTGTATTCACATTGAATACAAGTATATTTGATCCTGTTTACATATAGGAGTAAAAACTCATGGTATCACAGTTTATTCATATTGAATACCAGTATATTTGTTTCTGTTTACATGTAAAAATTTAAACTCATAATATAACAGTGTATTCACATTGAATACAAGTATATTTGATCCTGTTTACATATAGAAGTAAAAACTCATGGTATCACAGTGTATTCACATTGAATACAAGTATATTTGATCCTGTTTACATATAGAAGTAAAAATTCATGGTATCGCAGTGTATTCACATTGAATACAAGAATATTTTATTCTCTTTACATGTAGAAGTATAAATTCATAATATAACAGTGTATTCACATTGAATACAAGTATATTTGATCCTGTTTACATATAGAAGTAAAAACTCATGGTATCAAAGTGTATTCACATTGAATACAAGTATATTTGATTCTGTTTACATGTAGAAGTATAAACTCATAATATAACAGTGTATTCTCATTGAATACAAGTATATTTGATTCTGTTTACATGTAGAAGTTTAAACTCATAATATAACAGTGTATTCACATTGAATACAAGTATATTTGATCCTTTTTACATATAGAAGTAAAAACTCATGGTATCACAGTGTATTCACATTGAATACAAGTATATTTGATCCTGTTTACATATAGAAGTAAAAACTCATGGTATCACAGTGTATTCACATTGAATACAAGTATATTTTATTCTCTTTACATGTAGAAGTATAAACTTATAATATAACAGTGTATTCACATTGAATACAAGTATATTTGATCCTGTTTAAATATAGAAATAAAAACTCATGGTATAACAGTGTATTCCCATTAAATACAAGTATATTTGATTCTGTTTACATGTAGAAGTATTAACTCATAATATAACAGTTTATTCACATTAAATACAAGTATATTTGATCCTATTTACATATAGAAGTAAAAACTCATTGTATCACAGTGTTTTCACATTGAATACAAGTATATTTGATCCTGTTTACATATAGAAGTAAAAACTCATGGTATCACAGTGTATTCACATTGAATAAAAGTATATTTTATTCTCTTTACATGTAGAAGTATAAACTCACAATATAACAGTGTATTCACATTGAATACAAGTATATTTGATCCTGTTTACATATAGGAGTAAAAACTCATGGTATCACAGTTTATTCATATTGAATACAAGTATATTTGTTTCTGTTTACATGTAAAAATTTAAACTCATAATATAACAGTGTATTCACATTGAATACAAGTATACTTGATCCTGTTTACATATAGAAGTAAAAACTCATGGTATCACATGGTATTCACATTAAATTCAAGTATATTTGATTCTGTTTACATGTAGAAGTATAAACTCATAATATAACAGTGTATTCACATTGAATACAAGTATATTTGATCCTGTTTACATATAGAAGTAAAAACTCATGGTATCACAGTGTATTCACATTGAATACAAGTATATTTGATCCTGTTTACATATAGAAGTAAAAATTCATGGTATCGCAGTGTATTCACATTGAATACAAGTATATTTTATTCTCTTTACATGTAGAAGTATAAACTTATAATATAACAGTGTATTCACATTGAATACAAGTATATTTGATGCTGTTTACATATAGAAATAAAAACTCATGGTATAACAGTGTATTCCCATTAAATACAAGTATATTTGATTCTGTTTACATGTAGAAGTATTAACTCATAATATAACAGTGTATTCACATTAAATACAAGTATATTTGATCCTGTTTACATATAGAAGTAAAAACTCATTGTATCACAGTGTTTTCACATTGAATACAAGTATATTTGATCCTGTTTAAATATAGAAGTAAAAACTCATGGTATCACAGTGTATTCACATTGAATAAAAGTATATTTTATTCTCTTTACATGTAGAAGTATAAACTCACAATATAACAGTGTATTCACATTGAATACAAGTATATTTGATCCTGTTTACATATAGGAGTAAAAACTCATGGTATCACAGTTTATTCATATTGAATACAAGTATATTTGTTTCTGTTTACATGTAAAAATTAAAACTCATAATATAACAGTCTATTCACATTGAATACAAGTATACTTGATCCTGTTTACATATAGAAGTAAAAACTCATGGTATCACATGGTATTCACATTGAATTCAAGTATATTTGATTCTGTTTACATGTAGAAGTATAAACTCATAATATAACAGTGTATTCACATTGAATACAAGTATATTTGATCCTGTTTACATATAGAAGTAAAAACTCATGGTATCACAGTGTATTCACATTGAATACAAGTATATTTGATCCTGTTTACATATAGAAGTAAAAATTCATGGTATCGCAGTGTATTCACATTGAATACAAGAATATTTTATTCTCTTTACATGTAGAAGTATAAATTCATAATATAACAGTGTATTCACATTGAATACAAGTATATTTGATCCTGTTTACATATAGAAGTAAAAACTCATGGTATCAAAGTGTATTCACATTGAATACAAGTATATTTGATCCTGTTTACATATAGAAGTAAAAATTCATGGTATCACAGTGTATTCACATTGAATACAAGTATATTTGATCCTGTTTACATATAGAAGTAAAAATTCATGGTATCGCAGTGTATTCACATTGAATACAAGAATATTTTATTCTCTTTACATGTAGAAGTATAAATTCATAATATAACAGTGTATTCACATTGAATACAAGTATATTTGATCCTGTTTACATATAGAAGTAAAAACTCATGGTATCAAAGTGTATTCACATTGAATACAAGTATATTTGATTCTGTTTACATGTAGAAGTATAAACTCATAATATAACAGTGTATTCTCATTGAATACAAGTATATTTGATTCTGTTTACATGTAGAAGTTTAAACTCATAATATAACAGTGTATTCACATTGAATACAAGTATATTTGATCCTTTTTACATATAGAAGTAAAAACTCATGGTATCACAGTGTATTCACATTGAATACAAGTATATTTGATCCTGTTTACATATAGAAGTAAAAACTCATGGTATCACAGTGTATTCACATTGAATACAAGTATATTTTATTCTCTTTACATGTAGAAGTATAAACTTATAATATAACAGTGTATTCACATTGAATACAAGTATATTTGATCCTGTTTAAATATAGAAATAAAAACTCATGGTATAACAGTGTATTCCCATTAAATACAAGTATATTTGATTCTGTTTACATGTAGAAGTATTAACTCATAATATAACAGTGTATTCACATTAAATACAAGTATATTTGATCCTATTTACATATAGAAGTAAAAACTCATTGTATCACAGTGTTTTCACATTGAATACAAGTATATTTGATCCTGTTTACATATAGAAGTAAAAACTCATGGTATCACAGTGTATTCACATTGAATAAAAGTATATTTTATTCTCTTTACATGTAGAAGTATAAACTCACAATATAACAGTGTATTCACATTGAATACAAGTATATTTGATCCTGTTTACATATAGGAGTAAAAACTCATGGTATCACAGTTTATTCATATTGAATACAAGTATATTTGTTTCTGTTTACATGTAAAAATTTAAACTCATAATATAACAGTGTATTCACATTGAATACAAGTATACTTGATCCTGTTTACATATAGAAGTAAAAACTCATGGTATCACATGGTATTCACATTAAATTCAAGTATATTTGATTCTGTTTACATGTAGAAGTATAAACTCATAATATAACAGTGTATTCACATTGAATACAAGTATATTTGATCCTGTTTACATATAGAAGTAAAAACTCATGGTATCACAGTGTATTCACATTGAATACAAGTATATTTGATCCTGTTTACATATAGAAGTAAAAATTCATGGTATCGCAGTGTATTCACATTGAATACAAGTATATTTTATTCTCTTTACATGTAGAAGTATAAACTTATAATATAACAGTGTATTCACATTGAATACAAGTATATTTGATGCTGTTTACATATAGAAATAAAAACTCATGGTATAACAGTGTATTCCCATTAAATACAAGTATATTTGATTCTGTTTACATGTAGAAGTATTAACTCATAATATAACAGTGTATTCACATTAAATACAAGTATATTTGATCCTGTTTACATATAGAAGTAAAAACTCATTGTATCACAGTGTTTTCACATTGAATACAAGTATATTTGATCCTGTTTAAATATAGAAGTAAAAACTCATGGTATCACAGTGTATTCACATTGAATAAAAGTATATTTTATTCTCTTTACATGTAGAAGTATAAACTCACAATATAACAGTGTATTCACATTGAATACAAGTATATTTGATCCTGTTTACATATAGGAGTAAAAACTCATGGTATCACAGTTTATTCATATTGAATACAAGTATATTTGTTTCTGTTTACATGTAAAAATTAAAACTCATAATATAACAGTCTATTCACATTGAATACAAGTATACTTGATCCTGTTTACATATAGAAGTAAAAACTCATGGTATCACATGGTATTCACATTGAATTCAAGTATATTTGATTCTGTTTACATGTAGAAGTATAAACTCATAATATAACAGTGTATTCACATTGAATACAAGTATATTTGATCCTGTTTACATATAGAAGTAAAAACTCATGGTATCACAGTGTATTCACATTGAATACAAGTATATTTGATCCTGTTTACATATAGAAGTAAAAATTCATGGTATCGCAGTGTATTCACATTGAATACAAGAATATTTTATTCTCTTTACATGTAGAAGTATAAATTCATAATATAACAGTGTATTCACATTGAATACAAGTATATTTGATCCTGTTTACATATAGAAGTAAAAACTCATGGTATCAAAGTGTATTCACATTGAATACAAGTATATTTGATTCTGTTTACATGTAGAAGTATAAACTCATAATATAACAGTGTATTCTCATTGAATACAAGTATATTTGATTCTGTTTACATGTAGAAGTTTAAACTCATAATATAACAGTGTATTCACATTGAATACAAGTATATTTGATCCTTTTTACATATAGAAGTAAAAACTCATGGTATCACAGTGTATTCACATTGAATACAAGTATATTTGATCCTGTTTACATATAGAAGTAAAAACTCATGGTATCACAGTGTATTCACATTGAATACAAGTATATTTTATTCTCTTTACATGTAGAAGTATAAACTTATAATATAACAGTGTATTCACATTGAATACAAGTATATTTGATCCTGTTTACATATAGAAATAAAAACTCATGGTATAACAGTGTATTCCCATTAAATACAAGTATATTTGATTCTGTTTACATGTAGAAGTATTAACTCATAATATAACAGTGTATTCACATTAAATACAAGTATATTTGATCCTGTTTACATATAGAAGTAAAAACTCATTGTATCACAGTGTTTTCACATTGAATACAAGTATATTTGATCCTGTTTACATATAGAAGTAAAAACTCATGGTATCACAGTGTATTCACATTGAATAAAGGTATATTTTATTCTCTTTACATGTAGAAGTATAAACTCACAATATAACAGTGTATTCACATTGAATACAAGTATATTTGATCCTGTTTACATATAGGAGTAAAAACTCATGGTATCACAGTTTATTCATATTGAATACAAGTATATTTGTTTCTGTTTACATGTAAAAATTTAAACTCATAATATAACAGTGTATTCACATTGAATACAAGTATACTTGATCCTGTTTACATATAGAAGTAAAAACTCATGGTATCACATGGTATTCACATTGAATTCAAGTATATTTGATTCTGTTTACATGTAGAAGTATAAACTCATAATATAACAGTGTATTCACATTGAATACAAGTATATTTGATCCTGTTTACATATAGAAGTAAAAACTCATGGTATCACAGTGTATTCACATTGAATACAAGTATATTTGATCCTGTTTACATATAGAAGTAAAAATTCATGGTATCGCAGTGTATTCACATTGAATACAAGAATATTTTATTCTCTTTACATGTAGAAGTATAAATTCATAATATAACAGTGTATTCACATTGAATACAAGTATATTTGATCCTGTTTACATATAGAAGTAAAAACTCATGGTATCACAGTGTATTCACATTGAATACAAGTATATTTGATTCTGTTTACATGTAGAAGTATAAACTCATAATATAACAGTGTATTCTCATTGAATACAAGTATATTTGATTCTGTTTACATGTAGAAGTTTAAACTCATAATATAACAGTGTATTCACATTGAATACAAGTATATTTGATCCTGTTTACATATAGAAGTAAAAACTCATGGTATCACAGTGTATTCACATTGAATACAAGTATATTTGATCCTGTTTACATTTAGAAGTAAAAACTCATGGTATCACAGTGTATTCACATTGAATACAAGAATATTTTATTCTCTTAACATGTAGAAGTATTAACTCATAATATAACAGTGTATTCACATTGAATACAAGTATATTTGATCCTGTTTACATATAGAAGTAAAAACTCATGGTATCACAGTGTATTCAAATTGAATACAAGTATATTTGATCCTATTTACATATAGAAGGAAAAACTCATGGTATAAAAGTATATTCACATTGAATACAAGTATATTTGATTCTGTTTACATGTAGAAGTATAAACTCATAATATAACAGTGTATTCACATTGAATACAAGTATATTTGATCCTGTTTACATGTAGAAGTATCAACTCATAATATAACAGTGTATTCACATTGAATACAAGTATATTTGATCCTGTTTACATATAGAAGTAAAAACTCATGGTATCACAGTGTATTCACATTGAATACAAGTATATTTGATGCTGTTTACATATAGAAATAAAAACTCATGGTATAACAGTGTATTCCCATTAAATACAAGTATATTTGATTCTGTTTACATGTAGAAGTATTAACTCATAATATAACAGTGTATTCACATTAAATACAAGTATATTTGATCCTGTTTACATATAGAAGTAAAAACTCATTGTATCACAGTGTTTTCACATTGAATACAAGTATATTTGATCCTGTTTAAATATAGAAGTAAAAACTCATGGTATCACAGTGTATTCACATTGAATAAAAGTATATTTTATTCTCTTTACATGTAGAAGTATAAACTCACAATATAACAGTGTATTCACATTGAATACAAGTATATTTGATCCTGTTTACATATAGGAGTAAAAACTCATGGTATCACAGTTTATTCATATTGAATACAAGTATATTTGTTTCTGTTTACATGTAAAAATTAAAACTCATAATATAACAGTCTATTCACATTGAATACAAGTATACTTGATCCTGTTTACATATAGAAGTAAAAACTCATGGTATCACATGGTATTCACATTGAATTCAAGTATATTTGATTCTGTTTACATGTAGAAGTATAAACTCATAATATAACAGTGTATTCACATTGAATACAAGTATATTTGATCCTGTTTACATATAGAAGTAAAAACTCATGGTATCACAGTGTATTCACATTGAATACAAGTATATTTGATCCTGTTTACATATAGAAGTAAAAATTCATGGTATCGCAGTGTATTCACATTGAATACAAGAATATTTTATTCTCTTTACATGTAGAAGTATAAATTCATAATATAACAGTGTATTCACATTGAATACAAGTATATTTGATCCTGTTTACATATAGAAGTAAAAACTCATGGTATCAAAGTGTATTCACATTGAATACAAGTATATTTGATTCTGTTTACATGTAGAAGTATAAACTCATAATATAACAGTGTATTCTCATTGAATACAAGTATATTTGATTCTGTTTACATGTAGAAGTTTAAACTCATAATATAACAGTGTATTCACATTGAATACAAGTATATTTGATCCTTTTTACATATAGAAGTAAAAACTCATGGTATCACAGTGTATTCACATTGAATACAAGTATATTTGATCCTGTTTACATATAGAAGTAAAAACTCATGGTATCACAGTGTATTCACATTGAATACAAGTATATTTTATTCTCTTTACATGTAGAAGTATAAACTTATAATATAACAGTGTATTCACATTGAATACAAGTATATTTGATCCTGTTTACATATAGAAATAAAAACTCATGGTATAACAGTGTATTCCCATTAAATACAAGTATATTTGATTCTGTTTACATGTAGAAGTATTAACTCATAATATAACAGTGTATTCACATTAAATACAAGTATATTTGATCCTGTTTACATATAGAAGTAAAAACTCATTGTATCACAGTGTTTTCACATTGAATACAAGTATATTTGATCCTGTTTACATATAGAAGTAAAAACTCATGGTATCACAGTGTATTCACATTGAATAAAGGTATATTTTATTCTCTTTACATGTAGAAGTATAAACTCACAATATAACAGTGTATTCACATTGAATACAAGTATATTTGATCCTGTTTACATATAGGAGTAAAAACTCATGGTATCACAGTTTATTCATATTGAATACAAGTATATTTGTTTCTGTTTACATGTAAAAATTTAAACTCATAATATAACAGTGTATTCACATTGAATACAAGTATACTTGATCCTGTTTACATATAGAAGTAAAAACTCATGGTATCACATGGTATTCACATTGAATTCAAGTATATTTGATTCTGTTTACATGTAGAAGTATAAACTCATAATATAACAGTGTATTCACATTGAATACAAGTATATTTGATCCTGTTTACATATAGAAGTAAAAACTCATGGTATCACAGTGTATTCACATTGAATACAAGTATATTTGATCCTGTTTACATATAGAAGTAAAAATTCATGGTATCGCAGTGTATTCACATTGAATACAAGAATATTTTATTCTCTTTACATGTAGAAGTATAAATTCATAATATAACAGTGTATTCACATTGAATACAAGTATATTTGATCCTGTTTACATATAGAAGTAAAAACTCATGGTATCACAGTGTATTCACATTGAATACAAGTATATTTGATTCTGTTTACATGTAGAAGTATAAACTCATAATATAACAGTGTATTCTCATTGAATACAAGTATATTTGATTCTGTTTACATGTAGAAGTTTAAACTCATAATATAACAGTGTATTCACATTGAATACAAGTATATTTGATCCTGTTTACATATAGAAGTAAAAACTCATGGTATCACAGTGTATTCACATTGAATACAAGTATATTTGATCCTGTTTACATTTAGAAGTAAAAACTCATGGTATCACAGTGTATTCACATTGAATACAAGAATATTTTATTCTCTTAACATGTAGAAGTATTAACTCATAATATAACAGTGTATTCACATTGAATACAAGTATATTTGATCCTGTTTACATATAGAAGTAAAAACTCATGGTATCACAGTGTATTCAAATTGAATACAAGTATATTTGATCCTATTTACATATAGAAGGAAAAACTCATGGTATAAAAGTATATTCACATTGAATACAAGTATATTTGATTCTGTTTACATGTAGAAGTATAAACTCATAATATAACAGTGTATTCACATTGAATACAAGTATATTTGATCCTGTTTACATGTAGAAGTATCAACTCATAATATAACAGTGTATTCACATTGAATACAAGTATATTTGATCCTGTTTACATATAGAAGTAAAAACTCATGGTATCACAGTGTATTCACATTGAATACAAGTATATTTGATCCTGTTTACATTTAGAAGTAAAAACTCATGGTATCACAGTGTATTCACATTGAATACAAGAATATTTTATTCTCTTTACATGTAGAAGTATTAACTCATAATATAACAGTGTATTCACATTGAATACAAGTATATTTGATCCTGTTTACATATAGAAGTAAAAACTCATGGTATCACAGTGTATTCAAATTGAATACAAGTATATTTGATCCTATTTACATATAGAAGGAAAAACTCATGGTATAAAAGTGTATTCACATTGAATACAAGTATATTTGATTCTGTTTACATGTAGAAGTATAAACTCATAATATAACAGTGTATTCACATTGAATACAAGTATATTTGATCCTGTTTACATGTAGAAGTATCAACTCATAATATAACAGTGTATTCACATTGAATACAAGTATATTTGATCCTGTTTACATATAGAAGTAAAAACTCATGGTATCACAGTGTATTCACATTGAATACAAGTATATTTGATTCTGTTTACATATAGAAGTAAATACTCATGGTATCACAGTGTATTCACATTGAATACAAGTATATTTGATTCTGTTTACATGTAGAAGTATAAACTCATAATATAACAGTGTATTCACATTGAATACAAGTATATTTGATCCTGTTTACATGTAGAAGTAAAAACTCATGGTATCACAGTGTATTCACATTGAATACAAGTATATTTGATCCTGTTTACATGTAGAAGTATAAACTCATAATATAACAGTGTATTCACATTGAATACAAGTGTATTTGATCCTGTTTTATTATAAATCATTATAATCACATGATTACGTTAGTGAACGTAATAGAAAAGTATACTTTTCAAAAGGTGTAACCACCATTGAAAAGTTAACACTTTTCTATGGAATGAATGGTTCGTAAACCATTCGATAATCATTACGAAGTATTTGATTAGCTGGCAGCAGTGTACAGACACTGCTACAGACGAACATTCACAAGCGAAGCCTAGCTCAGAAAATACGTAATTTTCCAGAAACTCAAAAAAGTTTTTCCATAAATAATAGAAGAATTCATAGTTTTCCAATTAGTGACACTTTCTAAGTCAATTCCCAACGCGGATCATCAACACCACCAAGTGTCACAATGGCAACACCATTTTTAGAAGACGACTGGGAGACACTATCAAAAGAAGATTTAGCAGCATGCCGAGCAAAGCTACTTGGATTCACCGAAGGTGTCCCAGACAGCAATAACGAGTTAAAAGAGGTACAACAAGCTTGATTAAATACCTCGGGACAATAATTTGGATGCACATGTATGAGTGTATGACGTTCGTGTGTGTGTGTCAGAATCGGTCAAACTCCCAACACCACGTTTTACCGCTGGCTGCATGAAAGTCTGGCTGCATGAAAGTCATGAGCCTTTTACAAACTAATTAGCCACAAACCAACCAACCAATCGAATGTGTATAGTTTTGAACTAAATGCCCTTTAAGAACTGGTTCGTTAATTGAGGAAAAGTTGAACTGCACGTCTTTGGTGAATTGTTGAACAGCTGCATGTTTATAGTCATGAGCTAAGCTGCATGTTTATAGTCATGAGCGAAGCCGCATGTTCAAAGTCATGAGTTCAAACACAGTTGCCTGTTGACAGTCAGGAACTGAGCTGCATGTGGGAAGTCATGAGCTCCAACACAGTTGCCTGTTAACAGTCAGGAACTAAGCCACGTGTTTATAGTCATGGGCTCAAACACATTTGTCTGTTGACACTCAGGTTTTCCAAGGCGCAAACTTATTCAATCGTATGGCAGTCAAAAATGAATAAACTGACACACACACACACGCAACAACAACAAACCTATTATTAAGAATATTTTTGTTAGCCAAACAAACAGAATTTGTAGCTAATAGTTTCCTCCTACTTTGCTTTCTTACAGCAATTGGAAACATTGGGGAAGATCATGATTCCTTTACAAAATGGAATACTTGAAGCAGTGGCAGTGATTGCAACCGTGGAAGAAGGAAATACCAAAACGGCAGCAAAAAATGCACTAGCGCAGCTCAGAAAGGCAGATGAGGAATCACGCAAAAAAATTTTCTTTCTTCAAGTCTGGAAGAAACATGGCCGACCGATAGCTGTTAAATACAGCAGAAGGAAGAAGGGAGAATACATGGACAATGATTTGGCCAAAGTATTAGAGGATCAGGACAAGATTGATTACAAACGCGAACGCGACCGTGAGCTGGCCAAGGAACGTTCAGCTGCACAGGCAAAACGATTCAAGGGCAATCCACAACACGGTCATTCTGGAGCTGGACCGTCTGGAGGCTATCGAGGAGTACATGCTCCAAGAGGACGCGGAGGCTACTTTCGAGGTGGAAAACAGATGACGGCAAAAGAAGAAAGGAAATGTTATCTGTGTGGAGCAACGGATCATTTTGTCAGAAACTGTTCTAAAAACACCCACAAGGGGTAATTACTTTTGAGTAAACCAATACAATTGCCATTACAGTTTGTGATTATGCAATAACACATCGAGCCTTAATTGTCATTATTCATAAACAAATACAACTCGTTCTTACAGGAATCCAACTGAAATTATTGAATCTACTTCTGACCACGAAGTGTCAGTAACAGTTAATCCGCACAACATGTTCAGCATTGATGAAAAAGAAAGGGAACAAAAAGCCTTCTTTCCAGGATCTATCCACTCGGAAGAGGTTCGCGAATTTTGGCAAACAAATCTCAAAGCTGGAGAGTGGGTCATGGACACATTAAAAAATGGGTACGTCATTCCTTTTGAGAAGTTCCCTGAAGCCTACGAAGAACCCAATAACGCATCAGCTTATCAGAACTTAAGCTTCGTTTATAAGGCCGTTGCTGATCTCAAAAAGTTGGGAATCGTCAAATTCGTTGACTACAAACCACACTGCGTGTCCCCCTTGACAGTGTCGTTAAAGACAGGAATGGACGGTTCGAAGAAGAAGAGACTTTGCTGGGACGGGTCTAGATGTGTAAATCTGTGCATCAAGGAGCAAAAAGTAACGCTCTCACACTTTCAGCGAGCCCTGGAATTAACGCGAGACCAAGACTACCAGATAACTTATGATCTGAAGGCGGCTTACCACCATATAAAAATCCACCCATCTCAGACAAAGTTCCTCGGCGCAGCCATACCAAAAATGAACGGTGGGACTCAATATTTCATTTTTCTCTTTCTTCCTTTTGGACTTTCTTCCGCTGTCCACTGCATTACAAAGATTCTTAAACCGGTAAACGCTTATTTACACGAGAAAGGAATACGTCACTCCATTTATTTGGACGACGGCAGAATAACAGCAGCTTCACAGTGCCAAGCAGAAGAGCATCGCGTATTTGTTTACGATGTTTTACAAAAGTCCGGATTTATTATTGAAACCAAGAAATCTGATCAAAAAAGGTGACGCAAATAAATCTGAGGAATACTTGGGCTTCATCATTGACACCGGCAGCATGACGGTCCGACTTGGAGAAACAAAAAAGCAGCTAATCTTACGACAAGTAGAGGAAACGATTGACTATGGGTCAAAGCCTATTTTGGCCAGGGATCTTGCTAGCACACTTGGAAAAATGGTAGCTATGGAGCCGGCTCTAGGACCAGTTGTCATCATGGCAGCAAGAGCAGCATACATCGATTTGGACAAGGCCGTCCAGCAACGAGGATGGGGTACACGTTTGGTCATGAGTGAAGAGTCTATCAAAGGGATGAAATTCATTGTCGAGAATTGCTACAAGTTTGACAATTCTCCTATCCGATCGGCAACCACCGAACTATCGGTTCTGTCAATCATTGGCCCCCCAAGCTCTTTCATGAAGCAAAGCTTTGTTGCAAACCACGCTCGTACAAAGGAAGAGAAGATTTGGGCCAGCGACGCCTCTGGTTTTGCTACTTGCGCTTATTCTATCAAAGGCGAACATCTTTATTTTCGGGGCATGCTGAGGGAGTTTGAACGAAAATTGTCATCTGGACATAGGGAACTAATAGCAGTCACAAGGACCCTAGAGTACTACGAACGGAACGGTGTGTCCACCGGCAAAGCAACGACTATCTACTGGCTCACAGACAGCCAAAACATGGCTACTTTCTTGACAAAAGGATCAGGGAAGAGACACATTCAGAGTGAAGTGTTTCGGATTATGGTCTTGTGCCAAAGACTCAACATTAGAATAATTCCGATTCACCTGTTACGTGATGATCCTCGCATCCAGATAGCAGACGATGGCTCAAAGACAACCGATACGGACGATTGGCAAGTGTACGTTGAAACTTACCAGAAATTAATAACAAGTACAAGTTCACGATTGATCTTTTCGCATCGGATCGTAACAAAAAGTGCCAGAGATTCTTTTCAAATTTCTATTGTCACGACACGTCTGGCATTGACGCCTTTTCACATTCGTGGGAGGACGAAGTGGCATGGATATGCCCACCCATCAGAGAAGTGATTCAAATTATTAAAAGACTAAAGACATCAAAGACCAATGGGGTACTTTTTGTGCCTGAGTGGAGAACCGCGGATTATTGGGTCGAAATTTTCGACAGGGAAGGATGTCTGCTGTGGCCTTTTAAGTTTGTAGATACACACAAACCTTTCATTATCCAGAACAAATTTGACTCTTGATCCCCTCTTACAGGAAGAGTAAAATTTGATTTCCTTGCAATTGAATTTGATTCACACTAAAAAAAAAAAAAAAAAAACACCTCTGTGGTTTTTGTTTTATACTAAATTTTGTTTTTGTTTTCTACTGAAATTGGTTTTTTGTTTTCAATCGAATAAATTCAAGATAATTTACAAACACTAAACTTGAAAAAAAAAAAAAAAAAAGGGCAAACAAACAAACAAAACAAATCTGACAAATTGGCAAATTGTCGTCTGTTGCCGATTTATTGTTGATTTTTGTCGTCTGACAAATCACGTGTCTATTCCTCCTGTCACCACTAATTACAAGTTAATAATTATGGCGAATCAGAGCTCTGAAGCCGATTCATTCTCTCTCATTATTGAAACCAATTATGAGCCAAGTTTGTCTGCCGGTGCAGATGCGGCTCGTTACTATCTTTCTAAGTCCGTAAAAGACTCAACTAAACAGCAGTACACTCGTGTGTATGACATCTGGACAGACTTTTGTAAGAAGAACGGCGTACCAGAGTTCGGAGCCGATCATGAACAGTTGGCCGCCTGTCTCTCTCTCGTGATGCTGGAAGATGGATCGTATCCTAAAGTCGTGACACTGAGTGCAGCAATCGCACATGAATACCGCACCCGTATGCTACAATCACCGACCACCCACGAGACTATATCATTGCTTTTCCGCGGATTTCGTAATGAGCATCCCCAAACACGTGTCACCAAATCGCCTATAACCAAAGAGATCCTATCCAAAATGTACTCACACCTCTTCCGACCTGAACATGGAAGAGATGGATTAAGAGCGTCTGTTGTTCTCTGGAGAACGGTCTGGAGAATATCGTTGGAGTATTACACTCTCGGTCGGTTTAGCGACATAGCCAAGCTGCAAAAGAAAGACGTCGTCTATAAACCAACTCCGTCTCCGCATCTCAAGATTTTATTTAAAGGTGGAAAAAACGACCAGTATTCGGAGGGAAGCGAGAGGATTGTCGCTTCGAATTCTGACGACAAGATTTGCCCTGTCAAACTTACTATTAATTATTTTCAGTTTTTGGGGCCCATATACTCTGGTTATCTGGTCCCTTCTTGTACCCCAAAGAACACACCAAATCCGAACAAGGCAGTATCATACAGCGGAGCTCTATGCGACATGAAAAAACTGATGTCTACGTTGGGATATGACGCAAAACTTTACGGCGAGAACTCCGGAAAGAGAGGGGGAGCAACTACAGCCGCGGCCAACGGAGCAACTGATAAACAATTGAAACGTCTTGGAGGTTGGCGGTCTGATACGATGGCCGCTAAATATGTTGATCTCTCAATTAATAGTCGGATTTCAATGTCACAACTATTACAAAAATAATACTAATGATAATAAACTTAAAAAAAACAAAAACAAAAACAAAAACAAAAACAAAAACAAAAAAGGGTTCCATAGCTTGCCACTTTTAATTCAGGGTGTTCGGGGCGCGAACTACCCAGGGTGTTCGGGGCGCGAACTACCCGCTTGGAACCTATTTATCTGATAGAGAAATAGTTACAAGGCGTGATTATAAAGCATTATAATCACATGATTACGTTAGTGAACGTAATAGAAAAGTATACTTTTCAAAAGGTGTAACCACCATTGAAAAGTTAACACTTTTCTATGGAGTGAATGGTTCGTAAACCATTCGATAATCATTACGAAGTATTTGATTATCTGGCAGCAGTGTACAGACACTGCTACAGACGAACATTCACAAGCGAAGCCTAGCTCAGAAAACACGTAATTTCCCTCCCACCCAACCAATTACGTATCTAAGGCTTACTATTAGGGAACGAAAAACCCACTTCACGTGCTTAATTGGCCATCCATTTGCTAGGGAAAAGGTGTTCGGGGTGCGAACTACCCAGTGTGTTCGGGGCGCGAAGTACCCAGGGTGTTCGGGACGCGAACTACCCAGGGTGTTCGGGGCGTGAACTACCCGCTTGGAACCTATTTATCTGATAGAGAAATAGTTACAAGGCGTGATTATAAAGCATTATAATCACATGATTACGTTAGTGAACGTAATAGAAAAGTATACTTTTCAAAAGGTGTAACCACCATGTATTCACATTGAATACAAGAATATTTGATCCTGTTTACATATAGATCTAAAAACTCATGGTATAAAAGTGTATTCACATTGAATACAAGTATATTTGATCCTTTTTACATATAGAAGTAAAAACTCATGGTATTACAGTGTATTCACATTGAATACAGGTATATTTGATCCTGTTTACATATAGAAGTAAAACCTCATGGTATCACAGTGTATTCACATTGAATACAAGTATATTTGATTCTGTTTACATGTAGAAGTTTAAACTCATAATATAACAGTGTATTCACATTGAATACAAGTATACTTGATCCTGTTTACATATAGAAGTAAAAACTCATGGTATCACAGGGTATTCACATTGAATACAAGTATATTTGATTCTGTTTACATGTAGAAGTATAAACTCATAATATAACAGTGTATTCACATTGAATACAAGTATATTTGATCCTGTTTACATATAGAAGTAAAAACTCATGGTATCACAGTGTATTCACATTGAATACAAGTATATTTGATCCTGTTTACATATAGAAGTAAAAACTCATGGTATCACAGTGTATTCACATTGAATACAAGTATATTTGATTCTGTTTACATGTAGAAGTATAAACTCATAATATAACAGTGTATTCACATTGAATACAAGTATATTTGATCCTGTTTACATATAGAAGTAAAAACTCATGGTATCACAGTGTATTCACATTGAATACAAGAATATTTTATTCTCTTTACATGTACAAGTATAAACTCATAATATAACAGTGTATTCACATTGAAAACAAGTATATTTGATCCTGTTTACATATAGGAGTAAAAACTCATGGTATCACAGTTTATTCATATTGAATACAAGTATATTTGATTCTGTTTACATGTAAAAATTTAAACTCATAATATAACAGTGTATTCACATTGAATACAAGTATATTTGATCCTTTTTACATATAGAAGTAAAAACTCATGGTATTACAGTGTATTCACATTGAATACAAGTATATTTGATCCTGTTTACATATAGAAGTAAAAACTCATGGTATCACAGTGTATTCACATTGAATACAAGAATATTTGATCCTGTTTACATATAGATCTAAAAACTCATGGTATAAAAGTGTATTCACATTGAATACAAGTATATTTCATCCTTTTTACATATAGAAGTAAAAACTCATGGTATTACAGTGTATTCACATTGAATACAAGTATATTTGATCCTGTTTACATATAGAAGTAAAAACTCATGGTATCAGAGTGTATTCACATTGAATACAAGTATATTTGATTCTGTTTACATGTAGAAGTTTAAACTCATAATATAACAGTGTATTCACATTGAATACAAGTATACTTGATCCTGTTTACATATAGAAGTAAAAACTCATGGTATCACAGTGTATTCACATTGAATACAAGTATATTTGATTCTGTTTACATGTAGAAGTATAAACTCATAATATAACAGTGTATTCACATTGAATACAAGTATATTTGATCCTGTTTACATATAGAAGTAAAAACTCATGGTATCACAGTGTATTCACATTGAATACAAGAATATTTTATTCTCTTTACATGTACAAGTATAAACTCATAATATAACAGTGTATTCACATTGAAAACAAGTATATTTGATCCTGTTTACATATAGGAGTAAAAACTCATGGTATCACAGTTTATTCATATTGAATACAAGTATATTTGATTCTGTTTACATGTAAAAATTTAAACTCATAATATAACAGTGTATTCACATTGAATACAAGTATATTTGATCCTTTTTACATATAGAAGTAAAAACTCATGGTATTACAGTATATTCACATTGAATACAAGTATATTTGATTCTGTTTACATGTAGAAGTATAAACTCATAATATAACACTGTATTCTCATTGAATACAAGTATATTTGATTCTGTTTACATGTAGAAGTTTAAACTCATAATATAACAGTGTATTCACATTGAATACAAGTATACTTGATCCTGTTTACATATAGAAGTAAAAACTCATGGTATCACAGGGTATTCACATTGAATACAAGTATATTTAATTCTGTTTTCATGTAGAAGTTAAAATTCATGGTATAACAGTGTATTCACATTGAATACAAGTATATTTGATCCTCTTTACATATAGAAGTAAAAACTCATGGTATCACAGTGTATTCACATTGAATACAAGTATATTTGATCCTGTTTACATTTAGAAGTAAAAACTCATGGTATCACAGTGTATTCACATTGAATACAAGAATATTTTATTCTCTTTACATGTAGAAGTATAAACTCATAATATAACAGTGTATTCACATTGAATACAAGTATATTTCATCCTGTTTACATATAGAAGTAAAAACTCATGGTATCACAGTGTATTCACATTGAATACAAGTATATTTGATCCTGTTTACACATAGAAGTAAAAACTCATGGTATAAAAGTGTATTCACATTGAATACAAGTATATTTGATTCTGTTTACATGTAGAAGTATAAACTCATAATATAACAGTGTATTTACATTGAATACAAGTATATTTGATCCTGTTTACATATTGAAGTAAAAACTCATGGTATCACAGTGTATTCAAATTGAATACAAGTATATTTGATCCTATTTACATATAGAAGTAAAAACTCAATGTATAAAAAAGTATTCACATTGAATACAAGTATATTTGATTCTGTTTACATGTAGAAGTATAAACTCATAATATATCAGTGTATTCACATTGAATACAAGTATATTTGATCCTGTTTACATGTAGAAGTATCAACTCATAATATAACAGTGTATTCACATTGAATACAAGTATATTTGATCCTGTTTACATATAGAAGTAAAAACTCATGGTATCACAGTGTATTCACATTGAATACAAGTATATTTGATTCTGTTTACATATAGAAGTAAATACTCATGGTATCACAGTGTATTCACATTGAATACAAGTATATTTGATTCTGTTTACATGTAGAAGTATAAACTCATAATATAACAGTGTATTCACATTGAATACAAGCATATTTGATCCTGTTTACATATAGAAGTAAAAACTCATGGTATCACAGTGTATTCACATTGAATACAAGTATATTTGATCCTGTTTACATGTAGAAGTATAAACTCATAATATAACAGTGTATTCACATTGAATACAAGTATATTTGATCCTGTTAACATATAGAAGTAAAAAATCATGGTATCACAGTGTATTCACATTGAATACAAGTATATTTGATCCTGTTTACATATAGAAGTAAAAACTCATGGTATATCATTGTATTCACATTGAATACAAGTATATTTAATTCTGTTTACATATAGAAGTAAAAACTAATGGCATCACAGTGTATTCACATTGAATACAACTATAGTTGATTCTGCTTACATGTAGAAGTAAAAACTCATGGTATCACAGTGTATTCACATTGAATACAAGTATATTTGATCCTGTTTACATATAGAAGGAAAAACTCATGGTATAAGAGTGTATTCACATTGGATACAAGTATATTTGATCCTGTTTACATATAGAAGGAAAAACTCATGGTATAAGAGTGTATTCACATTGGATACAAGTATATTTGATTCTGTTTACATGTAGAAGTATAAACTCATAATATAACAGTGTATTCACGTTGAATACAAGTATATTTGATCCTGTTTACATATAGAAGTAAAAACTCATGGGATCACAATGTATTCACATTGAATACAACTATATTTGATTCTGTTTACATGTAGAAGTAAAAACTCATGGTATCACAGTGTATTCACATTGAATCCAATTATATTTGATCCTGTTTACATATAGAAGTAAAAAATCATGGTATCACAGTGTATTCACATTGAATACAAGTATATTTGATCCTGTTTACATGTAGAAGTATAAACTCATAATATAACAGTGTATTCACATTGAATACAAAAATATTTGATCCTGTTTACATATACAAGTAAAAACTCTTGGTATAACAGTGAATTCACATTGAATACAAGTATATTTGATCCTGTTTACATATAGAAGTATAAACTCATGGTATCACAGTGTATTCACATTGGATACAAGTATATTTGATTCTGTTTACATGTAGAAGTATAAACTCGTAATGTAACAGTGTATTCACATTGAATACAAGTATATTTGATCCTGTTAACATATAGAAGTAAAAAATCATGGTATCACAGTGTATTCACATTGAATACAACTATAGTTGATTCTGCTTACATGTAGAAGTAAAAACTCATGGTATCACAGTGTATTCTCATTGAATACAAGTATATTTGATCCTGTTTACATATAGAAGTATAAACTCATGGTATCACAGTGTATTCACATTGGATCCAAGTATATTTGATTTTGTTTACATGTAGAAGTATAAACTCATAATATAACAGTGTATTCACATTGAATACAAGTATATTTGATCCTGTTTACATATAGAAGTAAAAACTCATGGTATCACAGTGTATTCTCATTGAATACAAGTATATTTGATTCTGTTTACATGTAGAAGTATAAACTCATAATATAACAGGGTATTAACATTAAATACAAGTATATTGGATCCTGTTTACATATAGAAGTAAAACTCATGGTATCACAGTGTATTCACATTGAATACAAGTATATTTGATCCTGTTTACATGTAGAAGTATAAACTCATAATATAACAGTGTATTCACATTGAATACAAGTGTATTTAATCCTGTTTACATATAGAAATAAAAACTCATGGTATCACAGTGTATTCACATTGAATACAAGTATATTTGATCCTGTTTACATATAGAAGGAAAAACTCATGGTATAAGAGTGTATTCACATTGGATACAAGTATATTTGATTCTGTTTACATGTAGAAGTATAAACTCATAATATAACAGTGTATTCACGTTGAATACAAGTATATTTGATCCTGTTTACATATAGAAGTAAAAACTCATGGGATCACAATGTATTCACATTGAATACAACTATATTTGATTCTGTTTACATGTAGAAGTAAAAACTCATGGTATCACAGTGTATTCACATTAAATCCTATTATATTTGATCCTGTTTACATATAGAAGTAAAAAATCATGGTATCACAGTGTATTCACATTGAATACAAGTATATTTGATCCTGTTTACATGTAGAATTATAAACTCATAATATAACAGTGTATTCACATTGAATACAAGTATATTTGATCCTGTTTACATATACAAGTAAAAACTCTTGGTATAACAGTGAATTCACATTGAATACAAGTATATTTGATCCTGTTTACATATAGAAGTATAAACTCATGGTATCACAGTGTATTCACATTGGATACAAGTATATTTGATTCTGTTTACATGTAGAAGTATAAACTCGTAATGTAACAGTGTATTCACACTGAATACAAGTATATTTGATCCTGTTTACATATAGAAGTTAAAACTCATGGTATCACAGTGTATTCTCATTGAATACAAGTATATTTGATTCTGTTTACATGTAGAAGTATAAACTCATAATATAACAGGGTATTCACATTAAATACAAGTATATTGGATCCTGTTTACATATAGAAGTAAAACTCAAGGTATCACAGTGTATTCACATCGAATACAACTATATTTGATTCTGTTTACATGTAGAAGTAAAAACTCATGGTATCACAGTGTATTCACATTGAATCCAAGTATATTGATCCTATTTACATATAGAAGTGAAAACTCATGGTATCACAGTGTATTCACATTGAATACAAGTATATTTGATTCTGTTTACATGTAGAAGTATAAACTCATAATATAACAGTGTATTCACATTAAATACAAGTATATTTTATCCTTTTTACATATAGAAGTAAAAACTCATGGTATCACAGTTTATTCATATTGAATACAAGTATATTTGATCCTGTTTACATGTAGAAGTATAAACTCATAATATAACAGTGTATTCACATTGAATACAAGTATATTTGATCCTGTTTACATATAGAAGTAAAAACTCATGATATAACAGTGTATTCACATTGAATACAAGTATATTTGATTCTGTTTACATGTAGAAGTATAAACTCATAATATAACAGTGTATTCACGTTGAATACAAGTATATTTGATCCTGTTTACATGTAGAAGTAAAAACTAATGGCATCACAGTGTATTCACATTGAATACAACTATATTTGATTCTGTTTACATGTAGAAGTAAAAATTCATGGTATCACAGTGTATTCACATTGAATCCAAGTATATTTGATCCTGTTTACATATAGAAGTAAAAATTCATGGTATCACAGTGTATTGACATTGAATACAAGTATATTTGATTCTGTTTACATGTAGAAGTATAAACTCATAATATAACAGGGTATTAACATTAAATACAAGTATATTGGATTCTGTTTACATATAGAAGTAAAACTCATGGTATCACAGTGTATTCACATTTAATACAAGTATATTTGATTCTGTTTACATGTAGAAGTATAAACTCATAATATAACAGTGTAATCACATTAAATACAAGTGTATTTAATCCTGTTTACATATAGAAGTAAAAACTCATGGTATCACAGTGTATTCACATTGAATACAAGTATATTTGATTCTGTTTACATGTAGAAGTATAAACTCATAATATAACAGTGTATTCACGTTGAATACAAGTATATTTGATCCTGTTTACATGTAGAAGTAAAAACTAATGGCATCACAGTGTATTCACATTGAATACAACTATATTTGATTCTGTTTACATGTAGAAGTAAAAACTCATGGTATCGCAGTGTATTCACATTGAATCCAAGTATATTTGATCCTGTTTACATATAGAAGTAAAAATTCATGGTATCACAGTGTATTGACATTGAATACAAGTATATTTGTTTGTGTTTACATGTAGAAGTATAAACTCATAATATAACAGTGTATTCACATTGAATACAAGTATATTTGATCCTGTTTACATATAGAAGTAAAAACTCATGGTATCACAGTGTATTCTCATTGAATACAAGCATATTCGATTCTGTTTACATGTAGAAGTATAAACTCATAATATAACAGGGTATTAACATTAAATACAAGTATATTGGATCTGTTTACATATAGAAGTAAAACTCATGGTATCACAGTGTATTCTCATTGAATACAAGTATATTTGATTCTGTTTACATGTAGAAGTATAAACTCATAATATAACAGTGTATTCACATTGAATACAAGTGTATTTAATCCTGTTAACACATAGAAGTAAAAACTCATGGTATCACAGTGTATTCACATTGAATACAAGTATATTTGATTCTGTTTACATGTAGAATTATAAACTCATAAAATAACAGTGTATTCACATTGAATACAAGTATATTTGATTCTGTTTACATATAGAAGTAAAAACTCATGGTATCACAGTGTATTCACATTGAATACAAGTAAATTTAATTCTGTTTACATGTAGAAGTATAAACTCATAATATAACAGTGTATTCACATTGAATACAAGTATATTTGATCCTTTTTACATATAGAAGTAAAAACTCATGGTATCACAGTGTATTCATATTGAATCCAAGTATATTTGATCCTGTTTACATATAGAAGTGAAAACTCATGGTATCACAGTGTATTCACATTGAATACAAGTATATTTGATTCTGTTTACATGTAGAAGTATAAACTCATAATATAACAGTGTATTCACATTGAATACAAGTATATTTTATCCTTTTTACATATAGAAGTAAAAACTCATGGTATCACAGTTTATTCATATTGAATACAAGTATATTTGATCCTGTTTACATGTAGAAGTATAAACTCATAATATAACAGTGTATTCACATTGAATACAAGTATATTTGATCCTGTTTACATATAGAAGTAAAAACTCATGATATAACAGTGTATTCACATTGAATACAAGTATATTTGATTCTGTTTACATGTAGAAGTATAAACTCATAATATAACAGTGTATTCACGTTGAATACAAGTATATTTGATCCTGTTTACATGTAGAAGTAAAAACTAATGGCATCACAGTGTATTCACATTGAATACAACTATATTTGATTCTGTTTACATGTAGAAGTAAAAATTCATGGTATCACAGTGTATTCACATTGAATCCAAGTATATTTGATCCTGTTTACATATAGAAGTAAAAATTCATGGTATCACAGTGTATTGACATTGAATACAAGTATATTTGATTCTGTTTACATGTAGAAGTATAAACTCATAATATAACAGGGTATTAACATTAAATACAAGTATATTGGATTCTGTTTACATATAGAAGTAAAACTCATGGTATCACAGTGTATTCACATTTAATACAAGTATATTTGATTCTGTTTACATGTAGAAGTATAAACTCATAATATAACAGTGTAATCACATTAAATACAAGTGTATTTAATCCTGTTTACATATAGAAGTAAAAACTCATGGTATCACAGTGTATTCACATTGAATACAAGTATATTTGATTCTGTTTACATGTAGAAGTATAAACTCATAATATAACAGTGTATTCACGTTGAATACAAGTATATTTGATCCTGTTTACATGTAGAAGTAAAAACTAATGGCATCACAGTGTATTCACATTGAATACAACTATATTTGATTCTGTTTACATGTAGAAGTAAAAACTCATGGTATCGCAGTGTATTCACATTGAATCCAAGTATATTTGATCCTGTTTACATATAGAAGTAAAAATTCATGGTATCACAGTGTATTGACATTGAATACAAGTATATTTGTTTGTGTTTACATGTAGAAGTATAAACTCATAATATAACAGTGTATTCACATTGAATACAAGTATATTTGATCCTGTTTACATATAGAAGTAAAAACTCATGGTATCACAGTGTATTCTCATTGAATACAAGCATATTCGATTCTGTTTACATGTAGAAGTATAAACTCATAATATAACAGGGTATTAACATTAAATACAAGTATATTGGATCTGTTTACATATAGAAGTAAAACTCATGGTATCACAGTGTATTCTCATTGAATACAAGTATATTTGATTCTGTTTACATGTAGAAGTATAAACTCATAATATAACAGTGTATTCACATTGAATACAAGTGTATTTAATCCTGTTAACACATAGAAGTAAAAACTCATGGTATCACAGTGTATTCACATTGAATACAAGTATATTTGATTCTGTTTACATGTAGAATTATAAACTCATAAAATAACAGTGTATTCACATTGAATACAAGTATATTTGATTCTGTTTACATATAGAAGTAAAAACTCATGGTATCACAGTGTATTCACATTGAATACAAGTAAATTTAATTCTGTTTACATGTAGAAGTATAAACTCATAATATAACAGTGTATTCACATTGAATACAAGTATATTTGATCCTTTTTACATATAGAAGTAAAAACTCATGGTATCACAGTGTATTCATATTGAATACAAGTATATTTGATCCTGTTTACATGTAGAAGTATAAACTCATCATGTAACAGTGTATTCACATTAAATACAAGTATATTTGATCCTGTTTACATATAGAAGTAAAAACTCATGGTATCACAGTGTATTCACATTGAATACAAGTATATTTGATTCTGTTTACATGTTGAAGTATAAACTCATAATATAACAGTGTATTCACAATAAATACAAGTATATTTGATCCTGTTTCTCTATAGAAATAAAAACTCATGGTATAACAGTGTATTCACATTGAATACAAGTAAATTTAATTCTGTTTACATGTAGAAGTATATACTCATAATATAACAGTGTATTCACATTGAATACAAGTATATTTGATTCTGTTTACATGTAGAAGTATAAACTTATAATATAACAGTGTATTCACATTGAATACAAGTATATTTGATTCTGTTTACATATAGAAGTATAAACTCATAATATAACAGTGTATTCACATTGAATACAAGTATATTTGATTCTGTTTACATATAGAAGTAAAACCTCGTGGTATAACAGTGTAGTCACATTGAATAAGAGTATATTTGATCCTGTTTACATATAGAAGTAAAAACTCATGGTATAACATTGTATTTACATTAAATACAAGTATATTTGATTCTGTTTACATGTAGAAGTATAAACTCATAATATAACAGTGTATTCACATTGAATACAAGTATATTTGATCCTGTTTACATATAGAAGTAAAAACTCATGGTATAACAGTGTATTCACATTGAATACAAGTATATTTGATTCTGTTTACATGTAGAAGTATAAACTCATAATATAGCAGTGTATTCACATTGAATACAAGTATATTTGATCCTGTTTACATATAGAACGTAAAACTCATGGTATCACAGTGTATTCACATTGAATACAAGTATATTTGATTCTGTTTACATGTAGAAGTATAAACTTATAATATAACAGTGTATTCACATTGAATACAAGTATATTTTATTCTGTTTACACTTAGAAGTATAAACTCATAATATAACAGTGTATTCACATTGAATACAAGTATATTTGATCCTGTTTACATATAGACCGTAAAACTCATAATATAACAGTGTAGTCACATTGAATAAGAGTATATTTGATCCTGTTTACATTTAGAAGTAAAAACTCATGGTATAACAGTGTATTCACATTAAATACAAGTATACTTGATTCTGTTTACATGTAGAAGTATAAACTCATAATATAACAGTGTATTCACATTGAATACAAGTATATTTGATTCTGTTTACATATAGAAGTAAAAACTCATGGTATCACAGTGTATTCACATTGAATACAAGTATATTTGATTCTGTTTACATGTAGAAGTATAAACTTATAATATAACAGTGTATTCACATTGAATACAAGTATGTTTTATTCTGTTTACACGTAGAAGTATAAACTCATAATATAACAGTGTATTCACATTGAATACAAGTATATTTGATCCTGTTTACAAATAGAAGTAAAAACTCATGGTATAACAGTGTATTCACATTGAATACAAGTATATTTGATTCTGTTTACATGTAGAAGTATAAAATCATAATATAGCAGTGTATTCACATTGAATACAAGTATATTTGATCCTGTTTACATATAGAACGTAAAACTCATGGTATCACAGTGTATTCACATTGAATACAAGTATATTTGATTCTGTTTACATGTAGAAGTATAAACTTATAATATAACAGTGTATTCACATTAAATACAAGTATATTTTATTCTTTATACACGTAGAAGTAAAAACTCATGGTATAACAGTGTATTCACATTGAATACAAGTATATTTGATTCTGTTTACATGTAGAAGTATAAACTCGTAATATTAAAGTGTATTCACATTGAATACAAGTATATTTAGTTCTGTTTACATGTAGAAGTATAAACTCATAATAAAACAGTGTATTCACATTGAATACAAGTATATTTGATTCTGTTTACATATACAAGTACAAACTCATAATATAACAGTGTAGTCACATTGAATAAGAGTATATTTGATCCTGTTTACATATAGAAGTAAAAACTCATGGTATAAAAGTGTATTTACATTAAATACAAGTATATTTGATTCTGTTTACATGTAGAAGTATAAACTCATAATATAACAGTGTATTCACATTGAATACAAGTATATTTGATCCTGTTTACATATAGAAGTAAAAACTCATGGTATAACAGTGTATTCACATTGAATACAAGTATATTTTATTCTGTTTACATGTAGAAGTATAAACTCATAATATAGCAGTGTATTCACATTGAATAAAAGTATATTTGATCCTGTTTACATATAGAACGTAAAACTCATGGTATCACAGTGTATTCACATTGAATACAAGTATATTTGATTCTGTTTACATGTAGAAGTATAAACTTATAATATAACAGTGTATTCACATTGAATACAAGTATGTTTTATTCTGTTTACACGTAGAAGTATAAACTCATAATATAACAGTGTATTCACATTGAATGCAAGTATATTTGATCCTGTTTTCAAATAGAAGTAAAAACTCATGGTATAACAGTGTATTAACATTGAATACAAGTATATTTGATTCTGTTTACATGTAGAAGTATAAACTCATAATATAGCAGTGTATTCACATTGAATACAAGTATATTTGATCCTGTTTACATATAGAACGTAAAACTCATGGTATCACAGTGTATTCACATTGAATACAAGTATATTTGATTCTGTTTACATGTAGAAGTATAAACTTATAATATAACAGTGTATTCACATTAAATACAAGTATATTTTATTCTGTATACACGTAGAAGTAAAAACTCATGGTATAACAGTGTATTCACATTGAATACAAGTATATTTGATTCTGTTTACATGTAGAAGTATAAACTCGTAATAGTAGTTTATTCACATTGAATACAAGTATATTTGATCCTGTTTACATATAGAACGTAAAACTCATGGTATCACAGTGTATTCACATTGAATACAAGTATATTTGATTCTGTTTACATGTAGAAGTATAAACTCATAATATAACAGTGTATTCACATTGAATACAAGTATATTTGATCCTGTTTACATATAGAAGTAAAAACTCATGGTATAACAGTGTATTCACATTGAATACAAGTATATTTGATTCTGTTTACATGTAGAAGTATAAACTCGTAATATAAAAGTGTATTCACATTGAATACAAGTATATTTAGTTCTGTTTACATGTAGAAGTATAAACTCATAATAAAACAGTGTATTCACATTGAATACAAGTATATTTGATTCTGTTTACATATACAAGTACAAACTCATAATATAACAGTGTAGTCACATTGAATAAGAGTATATTTGATCCTGTTTACATATAGAAGTAAAAACTCATGGTATAACAGTGTATTTACATTAAATACAAGTATATTTGATTCTGTTTACATGTAGAAGTATAAACTCATAATATTAAAGTGTATTCACATTGAATACAAGTATATTTAGTTCTGTTTACATGTAGAAGTATAAACTCATAATAAAACAGTGTATTCACATTGAATACAAGTATATTTGATTCTGTTTACATATACAAGTACAAACTCATAATATAACAGTGTAGTCACATTGAATAAGAGTATATTTGATCCTGTTTACATATAGAAGTAAAAACTCATGGTATAAAAGTGTATTTACATTAAATACAAGTATATTTGATTCTGTTTACATGTAGAAGTATAAACTCATAATATAACAGTGTATTCACATTGAATACAAGTATATTTGATCCTGTTTACATATAGAAGTAAAAACTCATGGTATAACAGTGTATTCACATTGAATACAAGTATATTTTATTCTGTTTACATGTAGAAGTATAAACTCATAATATAGCAGTGTATTCACATTGAATAAAAGTATATTTGATCCTGTTTACATATAGAACGTAAAACTCATGGTATCACAGTGTATTCACATTGAATACAAGTATATTTGATTCTGTTTACATGTAGAAGTATAAACTTATAATATAACAGTGTATTCACATTGAATACAAGTATATTTTATTCTGTTTACACGTAGAAGTATAAACTCATAATATAACAGTGTATTCACATTGAATACAAGTAAATTTGATTCTGTTTACATGTAGAAGTATAAACTCATAATATAACAGTGTATTCACATTGAATACAAGTATATTTGATTCTGTTTACATATAGAAGTAAAAACTCATAATATAACAGTGTAGTCACATTGAATAAGAGTATATTTGATCCTGTTTACATATAGACCGTAAAACTCATAATATAACAGTGTAGTCACATTGAATAAGAGTATATTTGATCCTGTTTACATTTAGAAGTAAAAACTCATGGTATAACAGTGTATTCACATTGAATACAAGTATATTTGATTCTGTTTACATGTAGAAGTATAAACTTATAATATAACAGTGTATTCACATTGAATACAAGTATGTTTTATTCTGTTTACACGTAGAAGTATAAACTCATAATATAACAGTGTATTCACATTGAATACAAGTATATTTGATCCTGTTTTCAAATAGAAGTAAAAACTCATGGTATAACAGTGTATTAACATTGAATACAAGTATATTTGATTCTGTTTACATGTAGAAGTATAAACTCATAATATAGCAGTGTATTCACATTGAATACAAGTATATTTGATCCTGTTTACATATAGAACGTAAAACTCATGGTATCACAGTGTATTCACATTGAATACAAGTATATTTGATTCTGTTTACATGTAGAAGTATAAACTTATAATATAACAGTGTATTCACATTAAATACAAGTATATTTTATTCTGTATACACGTAGAAGTAAAAACTCATGGTATAACAGTGTATTCACATTGAATACAAGTATATTTGATTCTGTTTACATGTAGAAGTATAAACTCGTAATATAACAGTTTATTCACATTGAATACAAGTATATTTGATCCTGTTTACATATAGAACGTAAAACTCATGGTATCACAGTGTATTCACATTGAATACAAGTATATTTGATTCTGTTTACATGTAGAAGTATAAACTCATAATATAACAGTGTATTCACATTGAATACAAGTATATTTGATCCTGTTTACATATAGAAGTAAAAACTCATGGTATAACAGTGTATTCACATTGAATACAAGTATATTTGATTCTGTTTACATGTAGAAGTATAAACTCGTAATATAAAAGTGTATTCACATTGAATACAAGTATATTTAGTTCTGTTTACATGTAGAAGTATAAACTTATAATAAAACAGTGTATTCACATTGAATACAAGTATATTTGATTCTGTTTACATATACAAGTACAAACTCATAATATAACAGTGTAGTCACATTGAATAAGAGTATATTTGATCCTGTTTACATATAGAAGTAAAAACTCATGGTATAACAGTGTATTTACATTAAATACAAGTATATTTGATTCTGTTTACATGTAGAAGTATAAACTCATAATATAACAGTGTATTCACATTGAATACAAGTATATTTGATCCTGTTTACATATAGAAGTAAAAACTCATGGTATAACAGTGTATTCACATTGAATACAAGTATATTTGATTCTGTTTACATGTAGAAGTATAAACTCATAATATAGCAGTGTATTCACATTGAATAAAAGTATATTTGATCCTGTTTACATATAGAACGTAAAACTCATGGTATCACAGTGTATTCACATTGAATACAAGTATATTTGATTCTGTTTACATGTAGAAGTATAAACTTATAATATAACAGTGTATTCACATTGAATACAAGTATATTTTATTCTGTTTACACGTAGAAGTATAAACTCATAATATAACAGTGTATTCACATTGAATACATGTATATTTGACCCTGTTTACATATAGAAGTAAAAACTCATGGTATAACAGTGTATTCACATTGAATACAAGTATATTTGATTCAGTTTACATGTAGAAGTATAAACTCGTAATATAACAGTGTATTCAAATTGAATACAAGTAAATTTGATTCTGTTTACATGTAGAAGTATAAACTCATAATATAACAGTGTATTCACCTTGAATACAAGTATATTTGATTCTGTTTACATATAGAAGTAAAAACTCATAATATAACAGTGTAGTCACATTGAATAAGAGTATATTTGATCCTGTTTACATATAGAAGTAAAAACTCATGGTATAACAGTGTATTCACATTGAATACAAGTATATTTAGTTCTGTTTACATGTAGAAGTATAAACTCATAATATAACAGTGTATTCACATTCAATACAAGTATATTTGATCCTGTTTACATATAGAAGGTAAAATTCATGGTATCACAGTGTATTCACATTATATACAAATATATTTGATTCTGTTTACATGTAGAAGTAAAAACTCATAATATAACAGTATATTCACATTGAATACAAGTATATTTGATCCTGTTTACATATAGAAGTAAAAACTCATGGTATAACAGTGTATTCACATTGAATACAAGTATATTTGATTCTGTTTACATGTAGAAATATAAACTCGTAATATAACAGTGTATTCACATTGAATAAAAGTATATTTGATTCTGTTTACATGTAGAAGTATAAACTCATAATATAACAGTGTATTCACATTGAATACAAGTATATTTGATTCTGTTTACATATACAAGTAAAAACTCCTAATATAACAGTGTAGTCACATTGAATAAGAGTATATTTGACCCTGTTTACATATAGAAGTAAAAACTCATGGTATAACAGTGTATTTACATTAAATACAAGTATATTTGATTCTGTTTACATGTAGAAGTATAAACTCATAATATAACAGTGTATTCACATTGAATACAAGTATATTTGATCCTGTTTACATATAGAAGTAAAAACTCATGGTATAACAGTGTATTCACATTGAATACAAGTATATTTGATTCTGTTTACATGTAGAAGTATAAACTCATAATATAGCAGTGTATTCACATTGAATACAAGTATATTTGATCCTGTTTACACATAGAACGTAAAACTCATGGTATCACAGTGTATTCACATTGAATACAAGTATATTTGATTCTGTTTACATGTAGAAGTATAAACTTATAATATAACAGTGTATTCACATTGAATACAAGTATATTTTATTCTGTTTACACGTAGAAGTATAAACTCGTAATATAAAAGTGTATTCACATTGAATACAAGTATATTTAGTTCTGTTTACATGTAGAAGTATAAACTCATAATAAAACAGTGTATTCACATTGAATACAAGTATATTTGATTCTGTTTACATATACAAGTACAAACTCATAATATAACAGTGTATTCACATTGAATACAAGTATATTTGATCCTGTTTACATATAGAAGTAAAAACTCATGGTATAACAGTGTATTCACATTGAATACAAGTATATTTGATTCTGTTTACATGTAGAAGTATAAACTCATAATATAGCAGTGTATTCACATTGAATAAAAGTATATTTGATCCTGTTTACATATAGAACGTAAAACTCATGGTATCACAGTGTATTCACATTGAATACAAGTATATTTGATTCTGTTTACATGTAGAAGTATAAACTTATAATATAACAGTGTATTCACATTGAATACAAGTATATTTTATTCTGTTTACACGTAGAAGTATAAACTCATAATATAACAGTGTATTCACATTGAATACATGTATATTTGACCCTGTTTACATATAGAAGTAAAAACTCATGGTATAACAGTGTATTCACATTGAATACAAGTATATTTGATTCAGTTTACATGTAGAAGTATAAACTCGTAATATAACAGTGTATTCAAATTGAATACAAGTAAATTTGATTCTGTTTACATGTAGAAGTATAAACTCATAATATAGCAGTGTATTCACATTGAATACAAGTATATTTGATCCTGTTTACATATAGAACGTAAAACTCATGGTATCACAGTGTATTCACATTGAATACAAGTATATTTGATTCTGTTTACATGTAGAAGTATAAACTTATAATATAACAGTGTATTCACATTAAATACAAGTATATTTTATTCTGTATACACGTAGAAGTAAAAACTCATGGTATAACAGTGTATTCACATTGAATACAAGTATATTTGATTCTGTTTACATGTAGAAGTATAAACTCGTAATATAACAGTTTATTCACATTGAATACAAGTATATTTGATCCTGTTTACATATAGAACGTAAAACTCATGGTATCACAGTGTATTCACATTGAATACAAGTATATTTGATTCTGTTTACATGTAGAAGTATAAACTCATAATATAACAGTGTATTCACATTGAATACAAGTATATTTGATCCTGTTTACATATAGAAGTAAAAACTCATGGTATAACAGTGTATTCACATTGAATACAAGTATATTTGATTCTGTTTACATGTAGAAGTATAAACTCGTAATATAAAAGTGTATTCACATTGAATACAAGTATATTTAGTTCTGTTTACATGTAGAAGTATAAACTCATAATAAAACAGTGTATTCACATTGAATACAAGTATATTTGATTCTGTTTACATATACAAGTACAAACTCATAATATAACAGTGTAGTCACATTGAATAAGAGTATATTTGATCCTGTTTACATATAGAAGTAAAAACTCATGGTATAACAGTGTATTTACATTAAATACAAGTATATTTGATTCTGTTTACATGTAGAAGTATAAACTCATAATATAACAGTGTATTCACATTGAATACAAGTATATTTGATCCTGTTTACATATAGAAGTAAAAACTCATGGTATAACAGTGTATTCACATTGAATACAAGTATATTTGATTCTGTTTACATGTAGAAGTATAAACTCATAATATAGCAGTGTATTCACATTGAATAAAAGTATATTTGATCCTGTTTACATATAGAACGTAAAACTCATGGTATCACAGTGTATTCACATTGAATACAAGTATATTTGATTCTGTTTACATGTAGAAGTATAAACTTATAATATAACAGTGTATTCACATTGAATACAAGTATATTTTATTCTGTTTACACGTAGAAGTATAAACTCATAATATAACAGTGTATTCACATTGAATACATGTATATTTGACCCTGTTTACATATAGAAGTAAAAACTCATGGTATAACAGTGTATTCACATTGAATACAAGTATATTTGATTCAGTTTACATGTAGAAGTATAAACTCGTAATATAACAGTGTATTCAAATTGAATACAAGTAAATTTGATTCTGTTTACATGTAGAAGTATAAACTCATAATATAACAGTGTATTCACCTTGAATACAAGTATATTTGATTCTGTTTACATATAGAAGTAAAAACTCATAATATAACAGTGTAGTCACATTGAATAAGAGTATATTTGATCCTGTTTACATATAGAAGTAAAAACTCATGGTATAACAGTGTATTCACATTGAATACAAGTATATTTAGTTCTGTTTACATGTAGAAGTATAAACTCATAATATAACAGTGTATTCACATTCAATACAAGTATATTTGATCCTGTTTACATATAGAAGGTAAAATTCATGGTATCACAGTGTATTCACATTATATACAAATATATTTGATTCTGTTTACATGTAGAAGTAAAAACTCATAATATAACAGTATATTCACATTGAATACAAGTATATTTGATCCTGTTTACATATAGAAGTAAAAACTCATGGTATAACAGTGTATTCACATTGAATACAAGTATATTTGATTCTGTTTACATGTAGAAATATAAACTCGTAATATAACAGTGTATTCACATTGAATAAAAGTATATTTGATTCTGTTTACATGTAGAAGTATAAACTCATAATATAACAGTGTATTCACATTGAATACAAGTATATTTGATTCTGTTTACATATACAAGTAAAAACTCCTAATATAACAGTGTAGTCACATTGAATAAGAGTATATTTGACCCTGTTTACATATAGAAGTAAAAACTCATGGTATAACAGTGTATTTACATTAAATACAAGTATATTTGATTCTGTTTACATGTAGAAGTATAAACTCATAATATAACAGTGTATTCACATTGAATACAAGTATATTTGATCCTGTTTACATATAGAAGTAAAAACTCATGGTATAACAGTGTATTCACATTGAATACAAGTATATTTGATTCTGTTTACATGTAGAAGTATAAACTCATAATATAGCAGTGTATTCACATTGAATACAAGTATATTTGATCCTGTTTACACATAGAACGTAAAACTCATGGTATCACAGTGTATTCACATTGAATACAAGTATATTTGATTCTGTTTACATGTAGAAGTATAAACTTATAATATAACAGTGTATTCACATTGAATACAAGTATATTTTATTCTGTTTACACGTAGAAGTATAAACTCGTAATATAAAAGTGTATTCACATTGAATACAAGTATATTTAGTTCTGTTTACATGTAGAAGTATAAACTCATAATAAAACAGTGTATTCACATTGAATACAAGTATATTTGATTCTGTTTACATATACAAGTACAAACTCATAATATAACAGTGTATTCACATTGAATACAAGTATATTTGATCCTGTTTACATATAGAAGTAAAAACTCATGGTATAACAGTGTATTCACATTGAATACAAGTATATTTGATTCTGTTTACATTTAGAAGTATAAACTCATAATATAGCAGTGTATTCACATTGAATAAAAGTATATTTGATCCTGTTTACATATAGAACGTAAAACTCATGGTATCACAGTGTATTCACATTGAATACAAGTATATTTGATTCTGTTTACATGTAGAAGTATAAACTTATAATATAACAGTGTATTCACATTGAATACAAGTATATTTTATTCTGTTTACACGTAGAAGTATAAACTCATAATATAACAGTGTATTCACATTGAATACATGTATATTTGACCCTGTTTACATATAGAAGTAAAAACTCATGGTATAACAGTGTATTCACATTGAATACAAGTATATATGATTCAGTTTACATGTAGAAGTATAAACTCGTAATATAACAGTGTATTCAAATTGAATACAAGTAAATTTGATTCTGTTTACATGTAGAAGTATAAACTCATAATATAACAGTGTATTCACCTTGAATACAAGTATATTTGATTCTGTTTACATATAGAAGTAAAAACTCATAATATAACAGTGTAGTCACATTGAATAAGAGTATATTTGATCCTGTTTACATATAGAAGTAAAAACTCATGGTATAACAGTGTATTCACATTGAATACAAGTATATTTAGTTCTGTTTACATGTAGAAGTATAAACTCATAATATAACAGTGTATTCACATTCAATACAAGTATATTTGATCCTGTTTACATATAGAAGGTAAAATTCATGGTATCACAGTGTATTCACATTATATACAAATATATTTGATTCTGTTTACATGTAGAAGTAAAAACTCATAATATAACAGTATATTCACATTGAATACAAGTATATTTGATCCTGTTTACATATAGAAGTAAAAACTCATGGTATAACAGTGTATTCACATTGAATACAAGTATATTTGATTCTGTTTACATGTAGAAGTATAAACTCATAATATAACAGTGTATTCACATTGAATACAAGTATATTTGATTCTGTTTACATATACAAGTAAAAACTCCTAATATAACAGTGTAGTCACATTGAATAAGAGTATATTTGACCCTGTTTACATATAGAAGTAAAAACTCATGGTATAACAGTGTATTTACATTAAATACAAGTATATTTGATTCTGTTTACATGTAGAAGTATAAACTCATAATATAACAGTGTATTCACATTGAATACAAGTATATTTGATCCTGTTTACATATAGAAGTAAAAACTCATGGTATAACAGTGTATTCACATTGAATACAAGTATATTTTATTCTGTTTACATGTAGAAGTATAAACTCATAATATAGCAGTGTATTCACATTGAATACAAGTATATTTGATCCTGTTTACACATAGAACGTAAAACTCATGGTATCACAGTGTATTCACATTGAATACAAGTATATTTGATTCTGTTTACATGTAGAAGTATAAACTTATAATATAACAGTGTATTCACATTGAATACAAGTATATTTTATTCTGTTTACACGTAGAAGTATAAACTCGTAATATAAAAGTGTATTCACATTGAATACAAGTATATTTAGTTCTGTTTACATGTAGAAGTATAAACTCATAATAAAACAGTGTATTCACATTGAATACAAGTATATTTGATTCTGTTTACATATACAAGTACAAACTCATAATATAACAGTGTATTCACATTGAATACAAGTATATTTGATCCTGTTTACATATAGAAGTAAAAACTCATGGTATAACAGTGTATTCACATTGAATACAAGTATATTTGATTCTGTTTACATTTAGAAGTATAAACTCATAATATAGCAGTGTATTCACATTGAATAAAAGTATATTTGATCCTGTTTACATATAGAACGTAAAACTCATGGTATCACAGTGTATTCACATTGAATACAAGTATATTTGATTCTGTTTACATGTAGAAGTATAAACTTATAATATAACAGTGTATTCACATTGAATACAAGTATATTTTATTCTGTTTACACGTAGAAGTATAAACTCATAATATAACAGTGTATTCACATTGAATACATGTATATTTGACCCTGTTTACATATAGAAGTAAAAACTCATGGTATAACAGTGTATTCACATTGAATACAAGTATATTTGATTCAGTTTACATGTAGAAGTATAAACTCGTAATATAACAGTGTATTCAAATTGAATACAAGTAAATTTGATTCTGTTTACATGTAGAAGTATAAACTCATAATATAACAGTGTATTCACCTTGAATACAAGTATATTTGATTCTGTTTACATATAGAAGTAAAAACTCATAATATAACAGTGTAGTCACATTGAATAAGAGTATATTTGATCCTGTTTACATATAGAAGTAAAAACTCATGGTATAACAGTGTATTCACATTGAATACAAGTATATTTAGTTCTGTTTACATGTAGAAGTATAAACTCATAATATAACAGTGTATTCACATTCAATACAAGTATATTTGATCCTGTTTACATATAGAAGGTAAAATTCATGGTATCACAGTGTATTCACATTATATACAAATATATTTGATTCTGTTTACATGTAGAAGTAAAAACTCATAATATAACAGTATATTCACATTGAATACAAGTATATTTGATCCTGTTTACATATAGAAGTAAAAACTCATGGTATAACAGTGTATTCACATTGAATACAAGTATATTTGATTCTGTTTACATGTAGAAATATAAACTCGTAATATAACAGTGTATTCACATTGAATAAAAGTATATTTGATTCTGTTTACATATACAAGTAAAAACTCCTAATATAACAGTGTAGTCACATTGATAAGAGTATATTTGACCCTGTTTACATATAGAAGTAAAAACTCATGGTATAACAGTGTATTTACATTAAATACAAGTATATTTGATTCTGTTTACATGTAGAAGTATAAACTCATAATATAACAGTGTATTCACATTGAATACAAGTATATTTGATTCTGTTTACATGTAGAAGTATAAACTCATAATATAGCAGTGTATTCACATTGAATACAAGTATATTTGATCCTGTTTACACATAGAACGTAAAACTCATGGTATCACAGTGTATTCACATTGAATACAAGTATATTTGATTCTGTTTACATGTAGAAGTATAAACTTATAATATAACAGTGTATTCACATTGAATACAAGTATATTTTATTCTGTTTACACGTAGAAGTATAAACTCGTAATATAACAGTGTAGTCACATTGAATAAGAGTATATTTGATCCTGTTTACATATAGAAGTAAAAACTCATGGTATAACAGTGTATTCACATTGAATACAAGTATATTTAGTTCTGTTTACATGTAGAAGTATAAACTCATAATATAACAGTGTATTCACATTGAATACAAGTATATTTGATCCTGTTAACATATAGAAGTAAAAACTCATGGTATAACAGTGTATTCACATTGAATACAAGTATATTTGATTCTGTTTACATGTAGAAGTATAAACTCATAATATAACAGTGTATTCACATTGAATACAAGTATATTTGATCCTGTTTACATATAGAAGGTAAAATTCATGGTATCACAGTGTATTCACATTGAATACAAATATATTTGATTCTGTTTACATGTAGAAGTATAAACTCATAATATAACAGTGTATTCACATTGAATACAAGTATATTTGATCCTGTTTACATATAGAAGTAAAAACTCATGGTATAACAGTGTATTCACATTGAATACAAGTATATTTGATTCTGTTTACATGTAGAAGTATAAACTTATAATATAACAGTGTATTCACATTGAATACAAGTATATTTGATTCTGTTGACATGTAGAAGTATAAACTCATAATATAACAGTGTATTCACATTGAATACAAGTATATTTGATTCTGTTTACATATAGAAGGAAAACCTCGTGGTATAACAGTGTAGTCACATTGAATACGAGTATATTTGATCCTGTTTACATATAGAAGTAAAAACTCATGGTATAACAGTGTATTCACATTGAATACAAGTATATTTGATTCTGTTTACATGTAGAAGTATAAACTTATAATATAACAGTGTATTCACATTGAATACAAGTATATTTGATTCTGTTGACATGTAGAAGTATAAACTCATAATATAACAGTGTATTCACATTGAATACAAGTATATTTGATTCTGTTTACATATAGAAGGAAAACCTCGTGGTATAACAGTGTAGTCACATTGAATACGAGTATATTTGATCCTGTTTAAATATAGAAGTAAAAACTCATGGTATAACAGTGTATTCACATTGAATACAAGTATATTTGATTCTGTTTACATGTAGAAGTATAAACTCATAATATAGCAGTGTATTCACATTGAATACAAGTATGTTTGATCCTGTTTACACATAGAACGTAAAACTCATGGTATCACAGTGTATTCACATTGAATACAAGTAAATTTGATTCTGTTTACATGTAGAAGTATAAACTCATAATATAACAGTGTATTCACATTGAATACAAGTAAATTTGATTCTGTTTACATGTAGAAGTATAAACTCATAATATAACAGTGTATTCACATTGAATACAAGTATATTTGATTCTGTTTACATATAGAAGTAAAAATTCATAATATAACAGTGTAGTCACATTGAATAAGAGTATATTTGATCCTGTTTACATATAGAAGTAAAAACTCATGGTATAACAGTGTATTCACATTGAATACAAGTATATTTAGTTCTGTTTACATGTAGAAGTATAAACTCATAATATAACAGTGTATTCACATTGAATACAAGTATATTTGATCCTGTTTAAATATAGAAGTAAAAACTCATGGTATAACAGTGTATTCACATTGAATACAAGTATATTTGATTCTGTTTACATGTAGAAGTATAAACTCATAATATAGCAGTGTATTCACATTGAATACAAGTATATTTGATCCTGTTTACATATAGAACGTTAAACTCATGGTATCACAGTGTATTCACATTGAATACAAGTATATTTGATTCTGTTTACTTGTAGAAGTATAAACTTATAATATAACAGTGTATTCACATTGAATACAAGTATATTTTATTCTTTTTACACGTAGAAGTATAAACTCATACTATAACAGTGTATTCACATTGAATACAAGTATATTTGATCCTGTTTACATATAGAAGTAAAAACTCATGGTATAACAGTGTATTCACATTGAATACAAGTATATTTGATTCTGTTTACATGTAGAAGTATAAACTCATAATATAGCAGTGTATTCACATTGAATAAAAGTATATTTGATCCTGTTTACATATAGAACGTAAAACTCATGGTATCACAGTGTATTCACATTGAATACAAGTATATTTGATTCTGTTTACATGTAGAAGTATAAACTTATAATATAACAGTGTATTCACATTGAATACAAGTATATTTTATTCTGTTTACACGTAGAAGTATAAACTCATAATATAACAGTGTATTCACATTGAATACATGTATATTTGACCCTGTTTACATATAGAAGTAAAAACTCATGGTATAACAGTGTATTCACATTGAATACAAGTATATTTGATTCAGTTTACATGTAGAAGTATAAACTCGTAATATAACAGTGTATTCAAATTGAATACAAGTAAATTTGATTCTGTTTACATGTAGAAGTATAAACTCATAATATAACAGTGTATTCACCTTGAATACAAGTATATTTGATTCTGTTTACATATAGAAGTAAAAACTCATAATATAACAGTGTAGTCACATTGAATAAGAGTATATTTGATCCTGTTTACATATAGAAGTAAAAACTCATGGTATAACAGTGTATTCACATTGAATACAAGTATATTTAGTTCTGTTTACATGTAGAAGTATAAACTCATAATATAACAGTGTATTCACATTCAATACAAGTATATTTGATCCTGTTTACATATAGAAGGTAAAATTCATGGTATCACAGTGTATTCACATTATATACAAATATATTTGATTCTGTTTACATGTAGAAGTAAAAACTCATAATATAACAGTATATTCACATTGAATACAAGTATATTTGATCCTGTTTACATATAGAAGTAAAAACTCATGGTATAACAGTGTATTCACATTGAATACAAGTATATTTGATTCTGTTTACATGTAGAAATATAAACTCGTAATATAACAGTGTATTCACATTGAATAAAAGTATATTTGATTCTGTTTACATGTAGAAGTATAAACTCATAATATAACAGTGTATTCACATTGAATACAAGTATATTTGATTCTGTTTACATATACAAGTAAAAACTCCTAATATAACAGTGTAGTCACATTGATAAGAGTATATTTGACCCTGTTTACATATAGAAGTAAAAACTCATGGTATAACAGGGTATTTACATTAAATACAAGTATATTTGATTCTGTTTACATGTAGAAGTATAAACTCATAATATAACAGTGTATTCACATTGAATACAAGTATATTTGATCCTGTTTACATATAGAAGTAAAAACTCATGGTATAACAGTGTATTCACATTGAATACAAGTATATTTGATTCTGTTTACATGTAGAAGTATAAACTCATAATATAGCAGTGTATTCACATTGAATACAAGTATATTTGATCCTGTTTACACATAGAACGTAAAACTCATGGTATCACAGTGTATTCACATTGAATACAAGTATATTTGATTCTGTTTACATGTAGAAGTATAAACTTATAATATAACAGTGTATTCACATTGAATACAAGTATATTTTATTCTGTTTACACGTAGAAGTATAAACTCGTAATATAACAGTGTAGTCACATTGAATAAGAGTATATTTGATCCTGTTTACATATAGAAGTAAAAACTCATGGTATAACAGTGTATTCACATTGAATACAAGTATATTTAGTTCTGTTTACATGAAGAAGTATAAACTCATAATATAACAGTGTATTCACATTGAATACAAGTATATTTGATCCTGTTAACATATAGAAGTAAAAACTCATGGTATAACAGTGTATTCACATTGAATACAAGTATATTTGATTCTGTTTACATGTAGAAGTATAAACTCATAATATAACAGTGTATTCACATTGAATACAAGTATATTTGATCCTGTTTACATATAGAAGGTAAAATTCATGGTATCACAGTGTATTCACATTGAATACAAATATATTTGATTCTGTTTACATGTAGAAGTATAAACTCATAATATAACAGTGTATTCACATTGAATACAAGTATATTTGATCCTGTTTACATATAGAAGTAAAAACTCATGGTATAACAGTGTATTCACATTGAATACAAGTATATTTGATTCTGTTTACATGTAGAAGTATAAACTTATAATATAACAGTGTATTCACATTGAATACAAGTATATTTGATTCTGTTGACATGTAGAAGTATAAACTCATAATATAACAGTGTATTCACATTGAATACAAGTATATTTGATTCTGTTTACATATAGAAGGAAAACCTCGTGGTATAACAGTGTAGTCACATTGAATACGAGTATATTTGATCCTGTTTACATATAGAAGTAAAAACTCATGGTATAACAGTGTATTCACATTGAATACAAGTATATTTGATTCTGTTTACATGTAGAAGTATAAACTTATAATATAACAGTGTATTCACATTGAATACAAGTATATTTGATTCTGTTGACATGTAGAAGTATAAACTCATAATATAACAGTGTATTCACATTGAATACAAGTATATTTGATTCTGTTTACATATAGAAGGAAAACCTCGTGGTATAACAGTGTAGTCACATTGAATACGAGTATATTTAAGCCTGTTTAAATATAGAAGTAAAAACTCATGGTATAACAGTGTATTCACATTGAATACAAGTATATTTGATTCTGTTTACATGTAGAAGTATAAACTCATAATATAGCAGTGTATTCACATTGAATACAAGTATATTTGATCCTGTTTACACATAGAACGTAAAACTCATGGTATCACAGTGTATTCACATTGAATACAAGTAAATTTGATTCTGTTTACATGTAGAAGTATAAACTCATAATATAACAGTGTAGTCACATTGAATAAGAGTATATTTGATCCTGTTAACATATAGAAGTAAAAACTCATGGTATAACAGTGTATTCACATTGAATACAAGTATATTTGATTCTGTTTACATGTAGAAGTATAAACTCATAATATAACAGTGTATTCACATTGAATACAAGTATATTTGATCCTGTTTACATATAGAAGGTAAAATTCATGGTATCACAGTGTATTCACATTGAATACAAATATATTTGATTCTGTTTACATGTAGAAGTATAAACTCATAATATAACAGTGTATTCACATTGAATACAAGTATATTTGATCCTGTTTACATATAGAAGTAAAAACTCATGGTATAACAGTGTATTCACATTGAATACAAGTATATTTGATTCTGTTTACATGTAGAAGTATAAACTTATAATATAACAGTGTATTCACATTGAATACAAGTATATTTGATTCTGTTGACATGTAGAAGTATAAACTCATAATATAACAGTGTATTCACATTGAATACAAGTATATTTGATTCTGTTTACATATAGAAGGAAAACCTAGTGGTATAACAGTGTAGTCACATTGAATACGAGTATATTTGATCCTGTTTACATATAGAAGTAAAAACTCATGGTATAACAGTGTATTCACATTGAATACAAGTATATTTGATTCTGTTTACATGTAGAAGTATAAACTTATAATATAACAGTGTATTCACATTGAATACAAGTATATTTGATTCTGTTGACATGTAGAAGTATAAACTCATAATATAACAGTGTATTCACATTGAATACAAGTATATTTGATTCTGTTTACATATAGAAGGAAAACCTCGTGGTATAACAGTGTAGTCACATTGAATACGAGTATATTTGATCCTGTTTACATATAGAAGTAAAAACTCATGGTATAACAGTGTATTCACATTGAATACAAGTATATTTGATTCTGTTTACATGTAGAAGTATAAACTTATAATATAACAGTGTATTCACATTGAATACAAGTATATTTGATTCTGTTGACATGTAGAAGTATAAACTCATAATATAACAGTGTATTCACATTGAATACAAGTATATTTGATTCTGTTTACATATAGAAGGAAAACCTCGTGGTATAACAGTGTAGTCACATTGAATACGAGTATATTTGATCCTGTTTAAATATAGAAGTAAAAACTCATGGTATAACAGTGTATTCACATTGAATACAAGTATATTTGATTCTGTTTACATGTAGAAGTATAAACTCATAATATAGCAGTGTATTCACATTGAATACAAGTATATTTGATCCTGTTTACATATAGAACGTTAAACTCATGGTATCACAGTGTATTCACATTGAATACAAGTATATTTGATTCTGTTTACTTGTAGAAGTATAAACTTATAATATAACAGTGTATTCACATTGAATACAAGTATATTTTATTCTGTTTACACGTAGAAGTATAAACTCATACTATAACAGTGTTTTCACATTGAATACAAGTATATTTGATCCTGTTTACATATAGAAGTAAAAACTCATGGTATAACAGTGTATTCACATTGAATACAAGTATATTTGATTCTGTTTACATGTAGAAGTATAAACTCATAATATAACAGTGTATTCACATTGAATACAAGTATATTTGATTCTGTTTACATATACAAGTAAAAACTCATAATATAACAGTGTAGTCACATTGAATAAGAGTATATTTGATCCTGTTTACATAAAGAAGTAAAAACTCATGGTATAACAGTGTATTTACATTGAATACAAGTATATTTGATTCTGTTAACATGTAGAAGTATAAACTCATAATATAACAGTGTATTCACATTGAATACAAGTTTATTTGATCCTGTTTACATATAGAAGTAAAAACTGATGGTATAACAGTGTATTCACATTGAATACAAGTATATTTGATTCTGTTTACATGTAGAAGTATAAACTCATAATATAGCAGTGTATTCACATTGAATACAAGTATATTTGATCCTGTTTACATATAGAACGTAAAACTCATGGTATCACAGTGTATTCACATTGAATACAAGTATATTTGATCCTGTTTACATATAGAACGTAAATCTCATGGTATCACAGTGTATTCACATTGAATACAAGTATATTTGATTCTGTTTACATGTAGAAGTATAAACTTATAATATAACAGTGTATTCACATTGAATACAAGTATATTTTATTCTGTTTACACGTAGAAGTATAAACTCATAATATAACAGTGTATTCACATTGAATACAAGTATATTTGATCCTGTTTACATATACAAGTAAAAACTCATAATATAACAATGTAGTCACATTGAATAAGAGTATATTTGATCCTGTTTACATATAGAAGTAAAAACTTATGGTATAACAGTGTATTTACATTAAATACAAGTATATTTGATTCTGTTTACATGTAGAAGTATAAACTAATAATATAACAGTGTATTCAAATTGAATACAAGTACATTTGATCCTGTTTACATATAGAAGTAAAAACTCATGGTATAACAGTGTATTCACATTGAATACAAGTATATTTGATTCTGTTTACATGTAGAAGTATAAACTCGTAATATAACAGTGTATTCACATTGAATACAAGTATATTTGACCCTGTTTACATATAGAAGGAAAAATTCATGGTATCACAGTGTATTCACATTGAATACAAATATATTTGATTCGGTTTACATGTAGAAGTATAAACTCATAATATAACAGTGTATTCACATTGAATACAAGTATATTTGATTCTGTTTACATATAGAAGTAAAACCTCGTGGTATAACAGTGTAGTCACATTAAATACGAGTATATTTGATCCTGTTTACATATAGAAGTAAAAACTCATGGTATAACAGTGTATTCACATTGAATACAAGTATATTTGATTCTGTTTACATGTAGAAGTATAAACTCATAATATAACAATGTCTTCACACTGAATACAAGTATATTTGATTCCGTTTACATGTAGAATTATAAACTCATAATATAACAGTGTGTTCACATTGAATACCAGTATATTTGATTCTGTTTACATGTAGAAGTATAAACTCATAATATAACAGTGTATTCACATTGAATACAAGTATATTTGATTCTGTTTACATGTAGAAGTATAAACTCATAATATAACCGTGTATTCACATTGAATACAAGTATATTTGATTCTGTTTACATGTAGAAGTATAAACTCATAATATAACAGTGTATTCAAATTGAATACAAGTATATTTTATTTTGTTTCCATGTAGAAGTATAAACTCATGGTATAACAGTGTATTCACATTGAATACAAGTATATTTAATCCTGTTTACATATAGAAGTTGAAACTTATGGCATCACAGTGTATTCACATTGAATACTAGCATATTTGATCCTGTTTACATGTAGAAGTATAAACTCATAATATAACAGTGTATTCACATTGAATACAAGTATATTTGATCCTGTTTACATGTAGAAGTATAAACTCATAATATAACAGTGTTTTCACATTGAATACAAGTATATTTGATCCTGTTTACATATAGAAGTAAAAACTCATGGTATCACAGTGTATTCACATTGAATACAAGTATATTTGATTCTGGTTACATGTAGAAGTATAAACTTATAATATAACAGTGAATTCACATTGAATACAAGTATATTTGATTCTGTTTACATGTAGGAGTATAAGTTCATAATATAACAGTGTATTCACATTGAATACAAGTATATTTGATTCTGTTTACATGTAGAAGCATAAACTCATAATATAACAGTGTATTCACATTGAATACAAGTATATTTGATTCTGTTTACATGTAGAAGTATAAACTCATGGTATAACAGTGTATTTTTTTAATATAAACACGGAATCAACATTTGATTCAACTTCGGAACGTTTGCGAACGTCATACTTCGGAACGTTTGCCTATCGTCTGTTCTTCTCCCTTTTCTTTGTGGAGGAGAAGTATCTCTCTTAGTGTCTCCTGAGTCCTCTTAAGAGATCTACCTTTTGATTCAGAAGGCTACCAAGTTTACAACTTGAAGTCAATAAAAATTTTCTTAAAGCGTACAAAAGTGTGTATTTTGTCTCTTCGTTTTCTCTCATAATTTAACAGGTTATTGGCCCAGAGAATTATTTGTTTTTTGTTTAATTTACAAATTTGTAAGTGATGGCGGCATATTCTTCAAAAGATTTTAGTCACATTAAAAAGTTTGATGGAACAGATTTTTCGTTCTGGAAATTTCAAGTGGAGTTGGTACTAGAACAGCATCAACTTTTGAGTGTTATTAAAGGTCAAGAAATCTTCCCCTTGCCTGATGTCCAAGAAGAACTAATTGCTAATCAAGACGCAATCACTTTATGGAAGTCCAAAGATGTTGCAGCCCGTTCGTGTTTAATCAGCACAATTGAAGATTCCTGCAAAAGAAGTTTGTTAAACTGTCGCACAGCGGCTGAAATGTGGACAAGGTTAACTGTTCAGTATCAGCAAAATGTAGCTGAGAGTAAGCATATTCTTTGCAATCAATACTATCAATATGCCTTTGAACCCGGTAATTCAGTAATGGCACACATCTCTACCATTGAAGGCATGCAATTCAACTGAGAGATTTAGGAGTGGAAATTGGTGCTACGCCATTAATGACTAAGATTCTTCTTACTCTTACACCCAGTTTTCATTGTTTTCAGTCTGCCTGGGATCTTTTACCAGATCAAGAAAAAAACATGGCCACTCTGACATCGAAGCTTGTTTTAGCCGAAACAATGAATAAGCATTTTGGTGGCAACACGGAAAAAGATCAAGCATTTTTTAACAAACGAACAGGTTCATCACCTCCCAAATCTCGCGGTTTGTTTGCAAAACTTTTTTGTTCTGTTTGTGGGTATGGAACTCATTCTACTACCACTTGTCGTAGTCGTAAGCGTAAATGGAACCAAACTACTGATGTCCCACCTTCAAACAACAGTGAAAAACAACCTTCAGGTAGCAGTGACAAACAGGAAAAATGTACTTATTGTACCTGGGAAAATCATCGTGTTGAGGATTGTTCAATTAGATTTAAGCATGAACGAGAGTTAGCTGCCACAAAATCAAGAGTGAAGAAATCAAAGGATCGAAGCGGTTATGCTTCTAAAAAAAGAAGAAGATCCGAATGTTGATCGGCATCACAACAACGACACTTTGGCGTTTCCAGCGTATTCGTCTGCCTCTTCTAGACGGTCTGGATCAACTTTATTTGTAGCTGATTCCGAAGCTACTGATCATATGAGTGATCAGTTGCATATCTTCAACGTTTTTACAGCTGTTACACCTGGAGATTGGAAAATAAAGGGAATTGGAACTAATTCAGCACTACAAGTTCACGGCTACGGCACAGTTAAAATTCGTAGTAAAGTAGATGGCATCTGGTATGATGGTATTTTGGAAAAAGTCCTGTATGTGCCTAACTTGGGAATCACCCTCTTTTCAATCGGGACAGCAGCTGATCTTGGCTGTGTTGTATCTTTTGACAAAAATCAGATCCGACTTTGTCAGAATAATACTCCAGTAGCTGTTGGAACGCGCTCAAGTCAAGATGATTTGTATTATTTAAATATTGAGGTTGTACCAACCACGGCAAATGCTTTTTTGTCGGTCACATCTGTTCCTCTCACAACTTGGCATCTACGTTTGGGGCATATCAGCACAACAATTATCAAGTTAATGGAGTCAACAAATTGTGTTATTGGTTTACAATTGTCAAAATCAGAAGAACATCCAGTACAGCAATGTGAAGGATGTGCGTACGGCAAGAGTCAACGGCTGCCTATTCCAACTTCCGGACACATCAAAGCTGCCGAAATTGGTCATCTCATTCACTCGGATCTGTGTGGTCCAATGAGTGTAGCATCACCAAGGGGGGCTGTTTATTTTTTTATTTTCAAAGATTACTGCACTGGTTTTAGAGTTTTATATTTTTTAACTCACAAATCACAGGTGTTTCATTATTTTCAACTCTACTCATCTCGACTTACTACAGAAACTAATCAACACGTAAAGATTTTTAGATCGGATAATGGAAGCGAGTTTACTAGCAGTGAATTTTCAAATTTTCTGAGCAAAGAAGGGATCAGACATGAAACTAGTGCGCCGCATACCCCGGAGCAGAATGGAGTAGCCGAACGTGAAAACCGGATCGTCATGGAGTCGGCGAGGAATCTATTGCATGCAGAAGCCGTTCCTCTTCAACTTTGGGCTGAAGCCGTGGCATGCGCGGTTTATTGTCTTAATCGTGCCTTGAGTACCAACAACACCATCTGTACACCTTTTGAAGAATGGTACAAAAAGAAACCAACTATTTCTCATCTTAGAATTTTTGGTACAAAGGCATATGTTCATATCCCTGGGGTGGAACGTAAAAAACATGACGCAAAGAGTAAACTTTGCATTTTTGTTGGTAATAGTGATACTCAGAAAGCCTATCGTTTTTGGTGTCAGGAGACAAGAAAAATGGTAATCAGTAGAGACGCTATTTTTTGTGAAAAGACGGAACTTTTTTTTCCTGCCAATCCGCTTTTTCCAGAGAAAATCAGCAACGAACTCCCTCCGTCCACTTCATTTCTACCGAAGAGAAAGAATGACGTTTTTCCTCCATCTGAAATCAAAAAAGAAGTTCCGTCTCCGGGGAATCGCCGAAATCCAGCCAGAGTGAGACATCAAGCAGTTCCAAGAAGTTCGCTTCATGCTTTAAGTGCAGAAACTACAACTACAGAACCACTAACCTACGACGATGCTATCTCGTCACCAGATTTATTGCTCTGGGAACAAGCTATGGAGGAGGAGATGGCAGCACTCAATCGCAATCATACCTGGACATTGACTACCTTGCCCAGAGGTCGTTCGGCAGTAAAGTGCCGCTGGATATACAAGCTTAAACACCGAGTTGATGGTTCTATCGAAAGATGCAAAGCTCACTTGGTTGCTAAAGGATTTTCCCAACGTCCAGGAATTTATTACGATCAAACCTTTTCTCCAGTAGTCAAGTATGATTCCTTGCGTACTATTTTAGCAGTTACAGCTGCAGAAGATCTGAAATTATATCAACTATATGTGACCACAGCTTTTCTTCATGGTGTTTTGAAAGAGGAAGTCTACCTTACCCAACCAGAAGGCCGTGTCATCTCTGGACAAGAAACTCAAGTTTATCGTCTTCACAAAAGCCTGTACGGTTTGAAACAGGCGTCGCGAAATTGGAATGAGAAATTTGATGAATTTTTGATCAAATTTGGACTTGTCCCTAGTCAAGCCGATTCGTGTGTCTATTTTCTTCGAAAGAATGCAGAGATTACTATCGTAAGAATCTGGGTAGACGATGGTTTGGTGGCAAGCAGCAGTAAGAAAATTGTCTCAGAAATCATCGAGTATCTACAGCTCCAGTTCGAAATTGTATCAAGACCGGCTGATTTATTTGTTGGCCTCCTCATTAACAGAAACCGTGACAAGAAGTATCTGCATCTCTCACAGCCAAATTACATCAACAAAATCTTGTCCAAATTTTGTATGCAGGATTGTCACTCTAAAACTACACCAGCCGATCCATTCAATAGACTGACCAAAAATTCTTCAACTGCAGATTCAAGCAAGTTGTTCCCTTTTCAAGAAGCGGTCGGCAGTCTCTTATATTGCATGATCACTACAAGACCTGATATCAGCTATGCAGTGGGCCAAGTGGCTCAGTTCACTACCAATCCCGGAAAGTCTCATTGTGAGGCTTTAAAACGTATACTTTCCTATCTAAAGGGAACAATCACTTACGGTTTACGTTTTCAGAAGACTCAGTCAAATGGAATTTTGTTAGCATTCACGGACGCCGATTATGCTGGTGACTTGGATTCCCGAAGATCTACAACTGGCTATGTGATGACAATGAACGCCGGACCGGTGGCTTGGGGTAGCATCAAACAAAAAAGTGTAGCGCTCTCTACTACAGAAGCAGAGTATAACGCTGCCTGCCACACCGCAAAGAAGATAGTTTGGCTGCGCAATCTGCTTCATGAGATTGGTTTTGAGAAAGTTGATTCAACCACTTTGTTCTGCGACAACCAAAGTGCTGTTCGTCTTGTTTTCAATCCTGAATTTCACAAGCGAACTAAGCACATCGACGTTCAACATCACTTTATTCGTGAAAAGCAGAATGATGGATCTCTTCACATGCAGTACCTGTCTACAGAAGAACAGCTTGCGGATTTATTTACTAAACCCCTTCCCGGCCCACGTTTCAAAAAATTACGCCGGGAAATTGGTGTTGAAGATTTATCAGTTTAAATATGGTCTAACATTTACTCATGATGTAAACCTATTCTTCAAACTCTTATGCTTGCTTAAGCGATTTGTTTTCTTCCTTCTAAAACTTAGAAGAAGTATTATTTCTGACTGAAGATTCATCATCAGTTCTCACATTTAAATCTTATGTTTTTTCCTTCTGAACCTAGAAGAAGTAATTAACTTCTAATTCAATACCAAATTGTCTCCTAAAAACGTATTCCTTGTTTAAGGGAGGGTGTTGAATATAAAAACGGAATCAACATTTGATTCAACGTTTACTGAGAACCGGTATTTCCAAGTACTTCGGAACGTTTGCCTATCGTCTGTTCTTCTCCCATTTCTTTGTGGAGGAGAAGTATCTCTCTTAGTGTCTCCTGAGTCCTCTTAAGATTCACCTTTTGATTCAGAAGGCTACCAAGTTTACAACTTCAAGTCAATACAAATTTACTTAAAGCGTATAACAGTGTATTCACATTGAATATAAGTATATTTGATCCTGTTTCCATATAGAAGTAAAAACTCATGGTATCACAGTGTATTCACATTGAATACAAGTATATTTGATCCTGTTTACATATAGAAGTTAAAACTCATGGTATTACAGTGTATTCGCATTGAATACAAGTATATTTGATCCTGTTTACATGTAGAAGTATAAACTCATAATATAACAGGGTATTCACATTGAATACAAGTATATTTGATTCTGTTTACATGTAGAAGTATAAACTCATAATATAACAGTGTATTCACATTGAATACAAGTATATTTGGTCCTGTTTACATATAGAAGTAAAAACTCATGGTATCACAGTGTATTCACATTGAATACAAGTATATTTGATCCTGTTTACATATAGAAGTTAAAACTCATGATATCACAGTGTATTCACATTGAATACAAGTATATTTGATTCTGTTTACATGTAGAAGTATAAACTCATAATATAACAGTGTATTCACATTGAATACAAGTATATTTGATTCTGTTTACATATAGAAGTAAAAACTCATGGTATAACAGTGTATTCACATTGAATACAAGTATATTTGATCCTGTTTACAAATAGAAGTAAAAACTCATGGTATCACAGTGTATTCACATTGAATACAAGTATATTTGATTCTGATTACATGTAGAAGTATAAACTCATAATATAAGAGTGTATTCAAATTGAATACAAGTATATTTGATTCTGTTTACATATAGAAGTAAAAACTCATGGTATAACAGTGTATTCACATTGAATACAAGTATATTTGATCCTGTTTACATATAGAAGTAAAAACTTATGGTATCACAGTGTATTCACATTGAATACAAGTATATTTAATTCTGATTACATGTAGAAGTATCAACTCATAATATAAGAGTGTATTCACATTGAATACAAGTATATTTGATTCTGTTTACATAAAGAAGTAAAAACTCACGGTATAACAGTGTATTTTCATTGTATACAAGTATATTTGATCCTGTTTACATATAGAAGTAAAAACTCATGGTATCACAGTGTATTCACATTGAATACAAGTATATTTGATTCTGTTTACATGTAGAAGTATAAGTTCATAATATAACAGTGTATTCACATTGAATACTAGTATATTTGATTCTGTTTACATGTAGAAGTATAAACTCATAATATAAAAGTGTATTCACATTGAATACAAGTATATTTGTTTCTGTTACATGTAGAAGTATAAACTCATAATATAACAGTGTATTCACATTGAATACAAGTATATTTGATCCTGTTTACATATAGAAGTAAAAACTCATGGTATCTCAGTGTATTCACATTGAATACAAGTATATTTGATCCTGTTTACATGTAGAAGTTAAAACTCATGATATCACAGTATATTCACATTGAATACAAGTATATTTGATTCTAGTTACATGTACAAGTATTAACTCATAATATAACAGTGTATTCACATTGAATACAAGTATATTTGATTCTGTTTACATGTAGAAGTATAAACTCATAATATAACAGTGTATTCAAATTGAATACAAGTATATTTGATCCTGTTTACATATAGAAGTTAAAACACATGATATCACAGTGTATTCACATTGAAAATTAGTATATTTCATCCTGTCTAAATGTAGAATTATAAACTCATAATATAACAGTGTATTCACATTAAATACAAGTATATTTGATTCTGTTTACATGTAGAAGTATAAACTCATAATATAACAGTGTATTCACATTAAATTCAAGTATATTTGATTCTGTTTACATGTACAAGTATAAAATCATAATATAACAGTGTATTCACATTGAATACAAGTATATTTGATCCTGTTTACATATAGAAGTAAAAACTCATGGTATCACAGTGTATTCACATTGAATACAAGTATATTTGATTCTGATTACATGTAGAAGTATAAACTCATAATATAAGAGTGTATTCACATTGAATACAAGTATATTTGATTCTGTTTACATATAGAAGTAAAAACTCATGGTATAACAGTGTATTCACATTGAATACAAGTATATTTGATCCTGTTTACATATAGAAGTAAAAACTTATGGTATCACAGTGTATTCACATTGAATACAAGTACAGTAATCATCATTCACTTTGAACGCTTTTGCGTTTTACCATAAGCGCCCGTGTTAAATGCGCATGACTCCGACCCGCTTATTCTAGTCTAACATATAAGCTATTTCTTATACATTTATATCGCTTAATAGCTAAGACAATTTTCTATTTAGCGGTGAGATTGAAAAAATTTTCTGATTGCTGGTTTTTCCGTCAAAGTAAAACCCCGCTATCTTTGAACATGGTGTTTCTTATATGTTAGCTTATGGAGAAAGGGTGTTTTTATTTCTTTAATTGTACACAAACGGCTTGAACCATTTGCATGCCGTTTGTTGGCATTGATACGGATTTCATTCTTCTGTAGATGCTAGAAATCCCCTGGTTCTAACTTATGAAATGAATTCCCTGAATTAATTTTTTGTCGACACACGTGTAATTTTAAGCGAATCGGCGCGGTGTCCCCCTCTGGCATACTCCCAGTACCACCCGCTGAACCTTTGTTCAGGCGCGCTTGTAAGTACAAAGTAGAGGGTGGTACTGGGAGTATGCCAGAGGGGGACCTGTGCCATCCACATGTGTCGACAAAAAATTAATTCAGGGAATTCATTTCATAAGTTAGTACCGAGGGGATTTCTAGCATCTAAAGAGGAATGAAATCCGCATCAATGCCAACAAACGGCATGCAAATGGTTCAAGCTGTTTGTGTACAATTAAAGAAATAAAAACACCCTTTCTCCATAAGCTAACATGTAAGAAACACCATGTTCAAAGATAGCTGGGTTTTACTTTGATGGGAAAACCAGCAATCAGAAAATTTTTTCAATCACACCAATAAATAGAAAATATTTTTAGCTATTAAGCGATATAAATGTATAAGAAATAGCTTATACGTTTGACAAGAATAAGCGGGTCGGAGTCGTGCGCTTTTAACACGGGCGCTTATGGTAAAACGCACAAGCGTTCAAAGTGAATGATGATTACTGTATATTTAATTCTGATTACATGTAGAAGTACCAACTCATAATATAAGAGTGTACTCACATTGAATACAAGTATATTTGATTCCGTTTACATAAAGAAGTAAAAACTCATGGTATAACAGTGTATTTTCATTGTATACAAGTATATTTGATCCTGTTTACATATAGAAGTAAAAACTCATGGTATCACAGTGTATTCACATTGAATACAAGTATATTTGATTTTGTTTACATGTAGAAGTATAAGTTCATAATATAACAGTGTATTCACATTGAATACTAGTATATTTGATTCTGTTTACATGTAGAAGTAATAACTCATAATATAAAAGTGTATTCACATTGAATACAAGTGTATTTGATTCTGTTACATGTAGAAGTATAAACTCATAATATAACAGTGTATTCACATTGAATACAAGTATATTTGATCCTGTTTACATATAGAAGTAAAAACTCATGGTATCTCAGTGTATTCACATTGAATACAAGTATATTTGATCCTGTTGACATATAGAAGTTAAAACTCATGATATCACAGTGTATTCACATTGAATACAAGTATATTTGATTCTAGTTACATGTACAAGTATTAACTCATAATATAACAGTGTATTCACATTGAATACAAGTATATTTGATTCTGTTTACATGTAGAAGTATAAACTCATAATATAACAGTGTATTCAAATTGAATACAAGTATATTTGATCCTGTTTACATATAGAAGTTAAAACACATGATATCACAGTGTATTCACATTGAAAATTAGTATATTTCATCCTGTCTAAATGTAGAATTATAAACTCATAATATAACAGTGTATTCACATTAAATACAAGTATATTTGATTCTGTTTACATGTAGAAGTATAAACTCATAATATAACAGTGTATTCACATTAAATTCAAGTATATTTGATTCTGTTTACATGTAGAAGTATAAAATCATAATATAACAGTGTACCCAGGCAAAAATCCGACACAATTAAATGCATGTTTTAATATTGTGTTTATATTGGCACACTTTAGGACGATATAAATTATGTATTGAATCATACTAAAGTCTAAAATATAATTTTTAGATAAAAAGAATAATGAATTGTGTCCCACTTGTGGTATACTAGCATAAGTAAAATAATAAATTGAAACATGGAAGAATTGTACTCAATGCGTATCGAACTTCGGACCTATTTATCGGTAGCCGTACGTGCTACCAAGTGTGCCACCTTCGATAGTAGTTGACCCAAGAAATATCTATCCAAATTCGATTCAAGTGCTTTAGGTGATAGAAAAATTTTGGAGATTTTTTTAATATTTGGAAACATTTGATTTTACGTGATAGAATTTGGTTTTCGAACATCAACGATTCATAAAAATTGATTTTGTGAAATTTATAATGATAACTTAACTTAATTGAATTAACATAATAATTTGAAACAGAGAAATCGACATTATAAAGTTAAACTTTCGTATTTATGCGGATACTTGGAATAGAAGTGGCTAAACAAAATAAAAATACCCTGAAAAATTGGTTCTTCCCAACTTTCCAAGTCCATAAAATATTCGGGGTATAATCTCGTTTATTCGGTTCAGGCGTTCACAAGTCCAAAAAAAATAATGGGATATTATTTGATAATATAATGAATGGTATAAACACCTCCAAAAATTTGGGAAAATGTAAAAATTTTGCTTTTTCTCATTATTCCTGGGTTGCTAACCCCGAAAGAATTATATCCTTTTTAACAGTCATATAATAATTTTCCAAAATTTTACGCACTAATCACATCTATGCACTATGTTAACTTTTGTTTCATCGGTGTGAAACACGATCTATTGAAAACTATAATATAACTCATAATAATTGACTTCTAATAATATATACATTAAGCAATAATTGCCTCCGCCTTGTATCAAACTGCATAATATTACTTTTTTATCACATTTTATTACCAGTTTGTAAAGTAACAAATAATTAATTTTGATAGTATGCGATTTATTGAAAACTAGCATAATTAATTGCTTCTGTTTTATTAGCATGTATTAAATTGCATATTGTTACTTTATGATCATACTTAATACAAACTAGTATGATAAAATCAGGCTAATATATCATTAATTATACTAGTATGCGATTCATTGTAAACTTGTACAATTAATTGTCTCAGATTTTTGGCTGGGTATTCACATTGAATACAAGTATATTTGATCCTGTTTACATATAGAAGTAAAAACTCATGGTATCACAGTGTATTCACATTGAATACAAGTATATTTGATTCTGTTTACATGTAGAAGTATAAACTCATAATATAACAGTGTATTCACATTGAGTACAAGTATATTTGATTCTGTTTACATGTAGAAGTATAAACTCATAATATAACAGTGTATTCACATTGAATACACGTATATTTGATTCTGTTTACATATAGAAATAAAAACTCATGGTATAACAGTGTATTCACATTGAATACAAGTATATTTGATCCTGTTTACATATAGAAGTAAAAACTCATGGTATCACAGTGTATTCACATTGAATACAAGTATATTTGATTCTGATTACATGTAGAAGTATAAACTCATAATATAAGAGTGTATTCACATTGGATACAAGTATATTTGATTCTGTTTACATATAGAAGTAAAAAACGCATGGTATAACAGTGTATTCACATTCAATACAAGTATATTTGATCCTGTTTACATATAGAAGTAAAAACTTATGGTATCACAGTGTATTCACATTGAATACAAGTATATTTAATTCTGATTACATGTAGAAGTATCAACTCATAATATAAGAGTGTATTCACATTGAATACAAGTATATTTGATTCTGTTTACATAAAGAAGTAAAAACTCATGGTTTAACAGTGTATTTTCATTGTATACAAGTATATTTGATCCTGTTTACATATAGAAGTAAAAACTCATGGTATCACAGTGTATTCACATTGAATACAAGTATATTTGATTCTGTTTACATGTAGAAGTATATGTTCATAATATACCAGTGTATTCACATTGAATACTAGTATATTTGATTCTGTTTACATGTAGAAGTATAAACTCATAATATAAAAGTGTATTCACATTGAATACAAGTATATTTGTTTCTGTTACATGTAGAAGTATAAACTCATAATATAACAGTGTATTCACATTGAATACAAGTATATTTGATCCTGTTTACATATAGAAGTGAAAACTCATGGTATCTCAGTGTATTCACATTGAATACAAGTATATTTGATCCTGTTTACATATAGAAGTTAAAAGTCATGGTATCACAGTGTATTCACATTGAATACAAGTATATTTGATTCTAGTTACATGTACAAGTATAAACTCATAATATAACAGTGTATTCACATTGAATACAAGTATATTTAATTCTGTTTACATGTAGAAGTATAAACTCATAATATAACAGTGTATTCAAATTGAATACAAGTATATTTGATCCTGTTTACATATAGAAGTTAAAACACATGATATCACAGTGTATTCTCATTGAATATTAATATATTTCATCCTGTCTAAATGTAGAATTATAAACTCATAATATAACAGTGTATTCACATTAAATACAAGTATATTTGATTCTGTTTACATGTAGAAGTATAAACTCATAATATAACAGTGTATTCACATTAAATTCAAGTATATTTGATTCTGTTTACATGTAGAAGTATAAAGTTTTAATATAACAGTGTATTCACATTGAATACAAGTATATTTGATCCTGTTTACATATAGAAGTAAAAACTCATGGTATCACAGTGTATTCACATTGAATACAAGTATATTTGATTCTGTTTACATGTAGAAGTATAAACTCATAATATAACAGTGTATTCACATTGAGTACAAGTATATCTGATTCTGTTTACATGTAGAAGCATAAACTCATAATATAACAGTGTATTCACATTGAATACACGTATATTTGATTCTGTTTACATATAGAAATAAAAACTCATGGTATAACAGTGTATTTTCATTGTATACAAGTATATTTGATCCTGTTTACATATAGAAGTTAAAACTCATGGTATCACAGTGTATTCACATTTAATACAAGTATATTTGATTCTGTTTACATGTAGAAGTATAAACTCATAATATAACAGTGTATTCACATTGAGTACAAGTATATTTGATTTTGTTTACATGTAGAAGTATAAACTCATAATATAACAGTGTATCCACATTGAATACAAGTATATTTGATTCTGTTTACATATAAAAGTAAAAACTCATGGTATAACAGTGTATTTTCATTGTATACAAGTATATTTGATCCTGTTTACATATAGAAGTAAAAACTCATGGTATCACAGTGTATTCACATTGAATAAAAGTATATTTGATTCTGTTTACATGTAGAAGTATAAGTTCATAATATAAAAGTGTATTCACATTGAATACATGTATATTTGATTCTGTTACATGTAGAAGTATAAACTTATAATATAACAGTGTATTCACATTGAATACAAGTATATTTGATCCTGTTTACATATAGAAGTTAAAACTCATGGTATCACAGTGTATTCACATTGAATACAAGTATATTTGATTCTGTTTACATGTAGAAGTATAAACTGATAATATAACAGTGTATTCACATTGAGTACAAGTATATTTGATTCTGTTTACATGTAGAAGTATAAACTCATAATATAACAGTGTATTCACATTGAATACACGTATATTTGATTCTGTTTACATATAGAAATAAAAACTCATGGTATAACAGTGTATTCACATTGAATACAAGTATATTTGATCCTGTTTACATACAGAAGTAAAAACTCATGGTATCACAGTGTATTCACATTGAATACAAGTATATTTTATTCTGATTACATGTAGAAGTATCAACTCATAATATAAGAGTGTATTCACATTGAATACAAGTATATTTGATTCTGTTTACATATAGAAGTAAAAACTCATGGTATAACAGTGTATTTTCATTGTATACAAGTATATTTGATCCTGTTTACATATAGAAGTAAAAACTCATGGTATCACAGTGTATTCACATTGAATACAAGTATATTTGATCCTGTTTACATATAGAAGTAAAAACTCATGGTATCACAGTGTATTCACATTGAATACAAGTATATTTGATTCTGTTTACATGTAGAAGTATAAACTCATAATATAACAGTGTATTCACATTGAGTACAAGTATATTTGATTTTGTTTACATGTAGAAGTATAAACTCATAATATAACAGAGTATTCACATTGAATACAAGTATATTTGATCCTTTTTACATATAGAGGTTAAAACTCATGGTATCACAGTGTATTCACATTGAATACAAGTATATTTGATTCTAGTTACATGTACAAGTTAAAACTCATGAAATCACAGTGTATTCACATTGAATACAAGTATATTTGATTCTAGTTACATGTACAAGTATAAACTCATAATATAACAGTGTATTTTCATTGTATACAAGTATATTTGATCCTGTTTACATATAGAAGTAAAAACTCATGGTATCACAGTGTATTCACATTGAATACAAGTATATTTGATTCTGTTTACATGTAGAAGTATAAGTTCATAATATAAAAGTGTATTCACATTGAATACAAGTATATTTGATTCTGTTACATGTAGAAGTATAAACTTATAATATAACAGTGTATTCACATTGAATACAAGTATATTTGATCCTGTTTACATATAGAAGTTAAAACTCATGGTATCACAGTGTATTCACATTGAATACAAGTATATTTGAATCTAGTTACATGTACAAGTATAAACTCATAATATAACAGTGTATTCACATTGAATACAAGTATATTTGATTCTGTTTACATGTAGAAGTATAAACTCATAATATAACAGTGTATTCAAATTGAATACAAGTATATTTGATCCTGTTTACATATAGAAGTTAAAACACATGATATCACAGTGTATTCACATTGAATATTAGTATATTTCATCCTGTCTCAATGTAGAATTATAAACTCATAATATAACAGTGTATTCACATTAAATACAAGTATATTTGATTCTGTTTACATGTAGAAGTATAAACTCATAATATAACAGTGTATTCACATTAAATTCAAGTATATTTGATTCTGTTTACATGTAGAAGTATAAACTCATAATATAACAGTGTATTCACATTGAATACAAGTATATTTGATCCTGTTTACATATAGAAGTAAAAACTCATGGTATCACAGTGTATTCACATTGAATACAAGTATATTTGATTCTGTTTACATGTAGAAGTATAAACTGATAATATAACAGTGTATTCACATTGTGTACAAGTATATTTGATTCTGTTTACATGTAGAAGTATAAACTCATAATATAACAGTGTATTCACATTGAATACGCGTATATTTGATTCTGTTTACATATAGCAATAAAAACTCATGGTATAACAGTGTATTCACATTGAATACAAGTATATTTGATCCTGTTTACATATAGAAGTAAAAACTCATGGTATCACAGTGTATTCACATTGAATACAAGTATATTTGATTCTGTTTACATGTAGAAGTATAAACTCATAATATAACAGTGTATTCACATTGAGTACAAGTATATTTGATTTTGTTTACATGTAGAAGTATAAACTCATAATATAACAGAGTATTCACATTGAATACAAGTATATTTGATCCTTTTTACATATAGAGGTTAAAACTCATGGTATCACAGTGTATTCACATTGAATACAAGTATATTTGATTCTAGTTACATGTACAAGTTAAAACTCATGAAATCACAGTGTATTCACATTGAATACAAGTATATTTGATTCTAGTTACATGTACAAGTATAAACTCATAATATAACAGTGTATTTTCATTGTATACAAGTATATTTGATCCTGTTTACATATAGAAGTAAAAACTCATGGTATCACAGTGTATTCACATTGAATACAAGTATATTTGATTCTGTTTACATGTAGAAGTATAAGTTCATAATATAAAAGTGTATTCACATTGAATACAAGTATATTTGATTCTGTTACATGTAGAAGTATAAACTTATAATATAACAGTGTATTCACATTGAATACAAGTATATTTGATCCTGTTTACATATAGAAGTTAAAACTCATGGTATCACAGTGTATTCACATTGAATACAAGTATATTTGAATCTAGTTACATGTACAAGTATAAACTCATAATATAACAGTGTATTCACATTGAATACAAGTATATTTGATTCTGTTTACATGTAGAAGTATAAACTCATAATATAACAGTGTATTCAAATTGAATACAAGTATATTTGATCCTGTTTACATATAGAAGTTAAAACACATGATATCACAGTGTATTCACATTGAATATTAGTATATTTCATCCTGTCTCAATGTAGAATTATAAACTCATAATATAACAGTGTATTCACATTAAATACAAGTATATTTGATTCTGTTTACATGTAGAAGTATAAACTCATAATATAACAGTGTATTCACATTAAATTCAAGTATATTTGATTCTGTTTACATGTAGAAGTATAAACTCATAATATAACAGTGTATTCACATTGAATACAAGTATATTTGATCCTGTTTACATATAGAAGTAAAAACTCATGGTATCACAGTGTATTCACATTGAATACAAGTATATTTGATTCTGTTTACATGTAGAAGTATAAACTGATAATATAACAGTGTATTCACATTGTGTACAAGTATATTTGATTCTGTTTACATGTAGAAGTATAAACTCATAATATAACAGTGTATTCACATTGAATACGCGTATATTTGATTCTGTTTACATATAGCAATAAAAACTCATGGTATAACAGTGTATTCACATTGAATACAAGTATATTTGATCCTGTTTACATATAGAAGTAAAAACTCATGGTATCACAGTGTATTCACATTGAATACAAGTATATTTGATTCTGATTACATGTAGAAGTATAAACTCATAATATAAGAGTGTATTCACATTGAATACAAATATATTTGATTCTGTTTACATATAGAAGTAAAATCTCATGGTATAACAGTGTATTAACATTGAATACAAGTATATTTGATCCTGTTTACATATAGAAGTAAAAACTTATGGTATCACAGTGTATTAACATTGAATACAAGTATATTTGATTCTGATTACATGTAGAAGTATCAACTCATAATATAAGAGTGTATTCACATTGAATACAAGTATATTTGATTCTGTTTACATATAGAAGTAAAAACTCATGGTATAACAGTGTATTTTCATTGTATACAAGTATATTTGATCCTGTTTACATATAGAAGTAAAAACTCATGGTATCACAGTGTATTCACATTGAATACAAGTATATTTGATTCTGTTTACATGTAGAAGTATAAACTCATAATATAACAGTGTATTCACATTGAGTACAAGTATATTTGATTTTGTTTACATGTAGAAGTATAAACTCATAATATAACAGTGTATTCACATTGAATACAAGTATATTTGATTCTGTTTACATGTAGAAGTTTAAACTCATAATATAAAAGTGTATTCACATTGAATACAAGTATATTTGATTCTGTTACATGTAGAAGTATAAACTAATAATATAACAGAGTATTCACATTGAATACAAGTATATTTGATCCTTTTTACATATAGAGGTTAAAACTCATGGTATCACAGTGTATTCACATTGAATACAAGTATATTTGATTCTGTTTACATATAGAAGTAAAAACTCATGGTATAACAGTGTATTTTCATTGTATACAAGTATATTTGATCCTGTTTACATATAGAAGTAAAAACTCATGGTATCACAGTGTATTCACATTGAATACAAGTATATTTGATTCTGTTTACATGTAGAAGTATAAGTTCATAATATAAAAGTGTATTCACATTGAATACAAGTATATTTGATTCTGTTACATGTAGAAGTATAAACTTATAATATAACAGTGTATTCACATTGAATACAAGTATATTTGATCCTGTTTACATATAGAAGTTAAAACTCATGGTATCACAGTGTATTCACATTGAATACAAGTATATTTGATTCTAGTTACATGTACAAGTATAAACTCATAATATAACAGTGTATTCACATTGAATACAAGTATATTTGATTCTGTTTACATGTAGAAGTATAAACTCATAATATAACAGTGTATTCAAATTGAATACAAGTATATTTGATCCTGTTTACATATAGAAGTTAAAACACATGATATCACAGTGTATTCACATTGAATATTAGTATATTTCATCCTGTCTAAATGTAGAATTATAAACTCATAATATAACAGTGTATTCACATTAAATACAAGTATATTTGATTCTGTTTACATGTAGAAGTATAAACTCATAATATAACAGTGTATTCACATTAAATTCAAGTATATTTGATTCTGTTTACATGTAGAAGTATAAACTCATAATATAACAGTGTATTCACATTGAATACAAGTATATTTGATCCTGTTTACATATAGAAGTATAAACTCATGGTATCACAGTGTATTCACATTGAATACACGTATATTTGATTCTGTTTACATATAGAAATAAAACTCATGGTATAACAGTGTATTCACATTGAATACAAGTATATTTGATCCTGTTTACATATAGAAGTAAAAACTCATGGTATCACAGTGTATTCACATTGAATACAAGTATATTTGATTCTGATTACTTGTAGAAGTATAAACTCATAATATAAGAGTGTATTCACATTGAATACAAATATATTTGATTCGGTTTACATATAGAAGTAAAAACTCATGGTATAACAGTGTATTCACATTGAATACAAGTATATTTGATCCAGTTTACATATAGAAGTAAAAACTTATGGTATCACAGTGTATTCACATTGAATACAAGTATATTTGATTCTGATTACATGTAGAAGTATCAACTCATAATATAAGAGTGTATTCACATTGAATACAAGTATATTTGATTCTGTTTACATATAGAAGTAAAAACTCATGGTATAACAGTGTATTTTCATTGTATACAAGTATATTTGATCCTGTTTACATATAGAAGTAAAAACTCATGGTATCACAGTGTATTCACATTGAATACAAGTATATTTGATTCTGTTTACATGTAGAAGTATAAACTCATAATATAACAGTGTATTCACATTGAGTACAAGTATATTTGATTTTGTTTACATGTAGAAGTATAAACTCATAATATAACAGTGTATTCACATTGAATACAAGTATATTTGATCCTGTTTACATATAGAAGTTAAAACTCATGGTATCACAGTGTATTCACATTGAATACAAGTATATTTGAATCTAGTTACATGTACAAGTATAAACTCATAATATAACAGTGTATTCACATTGAATACAAGTATATTTGATTCTGTTTACATGTAGAAGTATAAACTCATAATATAACAGTGTATTCAAATTGAATACAAGTATATTTGATCCTGTTTACATATAGAAGTTAAAACACATGATATCACAGTGTATTCACATTGAATATTAGTATATTTCATCCTGTCTAAATGTAGAATTATAAACTCATAATATAACAGTGTATTCACATTAAATACAAGTATATTTGATTCTGTTTACATGTAGAAGTATAAACTCATAATATAACAGTGTATTCACATTAAATTCAAGTATATTTGATTCTGTTTACATGTAGAAGTATAAACTCATAATATAACAGTGTATTCACATTGAATACAAGTATATTTGATCCTGTTTACATATAGAAGTAAAAACTCATGGTATCACAGTGTATTCACATTGAATACAAGTATATTTGATTCTGTTTACATGTAGAAGTATAAACTGATAATATAACAGTGTATTCACATTGAATACAAGTATATTTGATTCTGTTTACATGTAGAAGTATAAGTTCATAATATAAAAGTGTATTCACATTGAATACAAGTATATTTGATTCTGTTTACATGTAGAAGTATAAACTGATAATATAACAGTGTATTCACATTGTGTACAAGTATATTTGATTCTGTTTACATGTAGAAGTATAAACTCATAATATAACAGTGTATTCACATTGAATACACGTATATTTGATTCTGTTTACATATAGAAATAAAAACTCATGGTATAACAGTGTATTCACATTGAATACAAGTATATTTGATCCTGTTTACATATAGAAGTAAAAACTCATGGTATCACAGTGTATTCACATTGAATACAAGTATATTTGATTCTGATTACATGTAGAAGTATAAACTCATAATATAAGAGTGTATTCACATTGAATACAAATATATTTGATTCTGTTTACATATAGAAGTAAAATCTCATGGTATAACAGTGTATTCACATTGAATACAAGTATATTTGATCCTGTTTACATATAGAAGTAAAAACTTATGGTATCACAGTGTATTCACATTGAATACAAGTATATTTGATTCTGATTACATGTAGAAGTATCAACTCATAATATAAGAGTGTATTCACATTGAATACAAGTATATTTGATTCTGTTTACATATAGAAGTAAAAACTCATGGTATAACAGTGTATTTTCATTGTATACAAGTATATTTGATCCTGTTTACATATAGAAGTAAAAACTCATGGTATCACAGTGTATTCACATTGAATACAAGTATATTTGATTCTGTTTACATATAGAAGTATAAACTCATAATATAACAGTGTATTCACATTGAGTACAAGTATATTTGATTTTGTTTACATGTAGAAGTATAAACTCATAATATAACAGTGTATTCACATTGAATACAAGTATATTTGATTCTGTTTACATGTAGAAGTATAAACTCATAATATAAAAGTGTATTCACATTGAATACAAGTATATTTGATTCTGTTACATGTAGAAGTATAAACTCATAATATAACAGAGTATTCACATTGAATACAAGTATATTTGATCCTTTTTACATATAGAGGTTAAAACTCATGGTATCACAGTGTATTCACATTGAATACAAGTATATTTGATTCTAGTTACATGTACAAGTTAAAACTCATGAAATCACAGTGTATTCACATTGAATACAAGTATATTTGATTCTAGTTACATGTACAAGTATAAACTCATAATATAACGGTGTATTCACATTGAATACAAGTATATTTGATTCTGTTTACATATAGAAGTAAAAACTCATGGTATAACAGTGTATTTTCATTGTATACAAGTATATTTGATCCTGTTTACATATAGAAGTAAAAACTCGTGGTATCACAGTGTATTCACATTGAATACAAGTATATTTGATTCTGTTTACATGTAGAAGTATAAGTTCATAATATAAAAGTGTATTCACATTGAATACAAGTATATTTGATTCTGTTACATGTAGAAGTATAAACTTATAATATAACAGTGTATTCACATTGAATACAAGTATATTTGATCCTGTTTACATATAGAAGTTAAAACTCATGGTATCACAGTGTATTCACATTGAATACAAGTATATTTGATTCTAGTTACATGTACAAGTATAAACTCATAATCTAACAGTGTATTCACATTGAATACAAGTATATTTGATTCTGTTTACATGTAGAAGTATAAACTCATAATATAACAGTGTATTCAAATTGAATACAAGTATATTTGATCCTGTTTACATATAGAAGTTAAAACACATGATATCACAGTGTATTCACATTGAATATTAGTATATTTTATCCTGTCTAAATGTAGAATTATAAACTCATAATATAACAGTGTATTCACATTAAATACAAGTATATTTGATTCTGTTTACATGTAGAAGTATAAACTCATAATATAACAGTGTATTCACATTGAATACAAGTATATTTGATCCTGTTTACATATAGAAGTATAAACTCATGGTATCACAGTGTATTCACATTGAATACAAGTATATTTGATTCTGTTTACATGTAGAAGTATAAACTGATAATATAACAGTGTATTCACATTGAGTACAAGTATATTTGATTCTGTTTACATGTAGAAGTATAAACTCATAATATAACAGTGTATTCACATTGAATACACGTATATTTGATTCTGTTTACATATAGAAATAAAACTCATGGTATAACAGTGTATTCACATTGAATACAAGTATATTTGATCCTGTTTACATATAGAAGTAAAAACTCATGGTATCACAGTGTATTCACATTGAATACAAGTATATTTGATTCTGATTACTTGTAGAAGTATAAACTCATAATATAAGAGTGTATTCACATTGAATACAAATATATTTGATTCGGTTTACATATAGAAGTAAAAACTCATGGTATAACAGTGTATTCACATTGAATACAAGTATATTTGATCCTGTTTACATATAGAAGTAAAAACTTATGGTATCACAGTGTATTCACATTTAATACAAGTATATTTGATTCTGATTACATGTAGAAGTATCAACTCATAATATAAGAGTGTATTCACATTGAATACAAGTATATTTGATTCTGTTTACATATAGAAGTAAAAACTCATGGTATAACAGTGTATTTTCATTGTATACAAGTATATTTGATCCTGTTTACATATAGAAGTAAAAACTCATGGTATCACAGTGTATTCACATTGAATACAAGTATATTTGATTCTGTTTACATGTAGAAGTATAAACTCATAATATAACAGTGTATTCACATTGAGTACAAGTATATTTGATTTTGTTTACATGTAGAAGTATAAACTCATAATATAACAGTGTATTCACATTAAATTCAAGTATATTTGATTCTGTTTACATGTAGAAGTATAAACTCATAATATAACAGTGTATTCACATTGAATACAAGTATATTTGATCCTGTTTACATATAGAAGTATAAACTCATGGTATCACAGTGTATTCACATTGAATACAAGTATATTTGATTCTGTTTACATGTAGAAGTATAAACTGATAATATAACAGTGTATTCACATTGAGTACAAGTATATTTGATTCTGTTTACATGTAGAAGTATAAACTCATAATATAACAGTGTATTCACATTGAATACACGTATATTTGATTCTGTTTACATATAGAAATAAAACTCATGGTATAACAGTGTATTCACATTGAATACAAGTATATTTGATCCTGTTTACATATAGAAGTAAAAACTCATGGTATCACAGTGTATTCACATTGAATACAAGTATATTTGATTCTGATTACTTGTAGAAGTATAAACTCATAATATAAGAGTGTATTCACATTGAATACAAATATATTTGATTCGGTTTACATATAGAAGTAAAAACTCATGGTATAACAGTGTATTCACATTGAATACAAGTATATTTGATCCTGTTTACATATAGAAGTAAAAACTTATGGTATCACAGTGTATTCACATTTAATACAAGTATATTTGATTCTGATTACATGTAGAAGTATCAACTCATAATATAAGAGTGTATTCACATTGAATACAAGTATATTTGATTCTGTTTACATATAGAAGTAAAAACTCATGGTATAACAGTGTATTTTCATTGTATACAAGTATATTTGATCCTGTTTACATATAGAAGTAAAAACTCATGGTATCACAGTGTATTCACATTGAATACAAGTATATTTGATTCTGTTTACATGTAGAAGTATAAACTCATAATATAACAGTGTATTCACATTGAGTACAAGTATATTTGATTTTGTTTACATGTAGAAGTATAAACTCATAATATAACAGTGTATTCACATTGAATACAAGTATATTTGATTCTGTTTACATATAGAAGTAAAAACTCATGGTATAACAGTGTATTTTCATTGTATACAAGTATATTTGATCCTGTTTACATATAGAAGTAAAAACTCATGGTATCACAGTGTATTCACATTGAATTCAAGTATATTTGATTCTGTTTACATGTATAAGTATAAATTCATAATATAAAAGTGTATTCACATTGAATACAAGTATATTTGATTCTGTTACATGTAGAAGTATAAACTCATAATATAACAGAGTATTCACATTGAATAGAAGTATATTCGATCCTGTTTACATATAGAAGTAAAAACTCATGGTATCTCAGTGTATTCACATTGAATACAAGTATATTTGATCCTTTTTACATATAGAAGTTAAAACTCATGGTATCACAGTGTATTCACATTGAATACAAGTATATTTGATTCTTGTTACATGTACAAGTTAAAACTCATGAAATCACAGTGTATTCACATTGAATACAAGTATATTTGATTCTAGTTACATGTACAAGTATAAACTCATAATATAACAGTGTATTCACATTGAATACAAGTATATTTGATTCTGTTTACATATAGAAGTAAGAACTCATGGTATAACAGTGTATTTTCATTGTATACAAGTATATTTGATCCTGTTTACATATAGAAGTAAAAACTCATGGTATCACAGTGTATTCACATTGAATACAAGTATATTTGGTTCTGTTTACATGTAGAAGTATAAGTTCATAATATAACAGTGTATTCGCATTGAATACAAGTATATTTGATTCTGTTTACATGTAGAAGTATAAACTCATAATATAAAAGTGTATTCACATTGAATACAAGTATATTTGATTCTGTTACATGTAGAAGTATAAACTCATAATATAACAGAGTATTCACATTGAATACAAGTATATTTGATCCTGTTTACATATAGAAGTAAAAACTCATGGTATCTCAGTGTATTCACATTGAATACAAGTATATTTGATCCATTTTACATATAGAAGTTAAAACTCATGGTATCACAGTGTATTCACATTGAATACAAGTATATTTGATTCTAGTTACATGTACAAGTTAAAACTCATGAAATCACAGTGTATTCACATTGAATACAAGTATATTTGATTCTAGTTACATGTACAAGTATAAACTCATAATATAACAGTGTATTCACATTGAATATAAGTATATTTGATTCTGTTTACATATAGAAGTAAAAACTCATGGTATAACAGTGTATTTTCATTGTATACAAGTATATTTGATCCTGTTTACATATAGAAGTAAAAACTCATGGTATCACAGTGTATTCACATTGAATACAAGTATATTTGATTCTGTTTACATGTAGAAGTATAAACTCATAATATAACAGTGTATTCACATTGAGTACAAGTATATCTGATTTTGTTTACATGTAGAAGTATAAACTCATAATATAACAGTGTATTCACATTGAATACAAGTATATTTGATTCTGTTTACATATAGAAGTAAAAACTCATGGTATAACAGTGTATTTTCATTGTATACAAGTATATTTGATCCTGTTTACATATAGAAGTAAAAACTCATGGTATCACAGTGTATTCACATTGAATACAAGTATATTTGATTCTCTTTACATGTAGAAGTATAAGTTCATAATATAACAGTGTATTCACATTGAATACAAGTATATTTGATTCTGTTTACATGTAGAAGTATAAACTCATAATATAAAAGTGTATTCACATTGAATACAAGTATATTTGATTCTGTTACATGTAGAAGTATAAACTCATAATATAACAGAGTATTCACATTGAATACAAGTATATTTGATCCTGTTTACATATAGAAGTAAAAACTCATGGTATCTCAGTGTATTCACATTGAATACAAGTATATTTGATCCTGTTTACATATAGAAGTTAAAACTCATGGTATCACAGTGTATTCACATTGAATACAAGTATATTTGATTCTAGTTACATGTACAAGTTAAAACTCATGAAATCACAGTGTATTCACATTGAATACAAGTATATTTGATTCTAGTTACATGTACAAGTATAAACTCATAATATAACAGTGTATTCACATTGAATACAAGTATATTTGATTCTGTTTACATATAGAAGTAAAAACTCATGGTATAACAGTGTATTTTCATTGTATACAAGTATATTTGATCCTGTTTACATATAGAAGTAAAAACTCATGGTATCACAGTGTATTCACATTGAATACAAGTATATTTGATTCTGTTTACATGTAGAAGTATAAGTTCATAATATAAAAGTGTATTCACATTGAATACAAGTATATTTGATTCTGTTACATGTAGAAGTATAAACTCATAATATAACAGAGAATTCACATTGAATACAAGTATATTTGATCCTGTTTACATATAGAAATAAAAACTCATGGTATAACAGTGTATTTTCATTGTATACAAGTATATTTGATCCTGTTTACATATAGAAGTAAAAACTCATGGTATCACAGTGTATTCACATTGAATACAAGTATATTTGATTCTGTTTACATGTAGAAGTATAAGTTCATAATATAACAGTGTATTCACATTGAATACAATTATATTTGATTCTGTTTACATGTAGAAGTATAAACTCATAATATAAAAGTGTATTCTTATTGAATACAAGTATATTTGATTCTGTTACATGTAGAAGTATAAACTCATAATATAACAGTGTATTCACATTGAATACAAGTATATTTGATCCTGTTTACATATAGAAGTAAAAACTCATGGTATCTCAGTGTATTCACATTGAATACAAGTATATTTCATCCTGTTTACATATAGAAGTTAAAACTCATGGTATCACAGTGTATTCACATTGAATACAAGTATATTTGATTCTAGTTACATGTACAAGTATAAACTCATAATATAACAGTGTATTCACATTGAATACAAGTATATTTGATTCTGTTTACATGTAGAAGTATAAACTCATAATATAACAGTGTATTCAAATTGAATACAAGTATATTTGATCCTGTTTACATATAGAAGTAAAAACTCATGGTATCACAGTGTATTCACATTGAATACAAGTATATTTTTTCCTGTTTACATATAGAAGTAAAAACTTATGGTATTACAGTGTATTCACATTGAATACAAGTATATTTGATTCTGATTACATGTAGAAGCATCAACTCATAATATAAGAGTGTATTCACATTGAATACAAGTATATTTGATTCTGTTTACATATAGAAGTAAAAATTCATGGTATAACAGTGTATTTTCATTGTATACAAGTATATTTGATCCTGTTTACATATAGAAGTAAAAACTCATGGTATCACAGTGTATTCACATTGAATACAAGTATATTTGATTCTGTTTACATGTAGAAGTATAAGTTCATAATATAACAGTGTATTCACATTGAATACAAGTGTATTTGATTCTGTTTACATGTAGAAGTATAAACTCATAATATAAAAGTGTATTCACATTGAATACAAGTATATTTGATTCTGTTACATGTAGAAGTATAAACTCATAATATAACAGTGTATTCACATTGAATACAAGTATATTTGATCCTGTTTACATATAGAGGTAAAAACTCATGGTATCACAGTGTATTCACATTGAATACAAGTATATTTGATCCTGTTTACATATAGAAGTTAAAACTCATGGTATAACAGTGTATTCACATTGAATACAAGTATATTTGATCCTGTTTACATGTAGAAGTATAAACTCATAATATAACAGTGTTACCGAGTTGCCATGGCAACTAGGCCGGGCTTCGCGCGCGCCTTTAATTACCCCCCTTTCTTCATCTATTGTTTATCTAATTCACGCAACCTTTTTCTTTTGTTTTTGCGTAAGTTATTGGATGACGTGTATTATTAAGGTACATAGCTAATAAATTTGTTTTCGGATATTCATAATTATCATTACCTTACTGGAGAGTGAGCCTTTAGGAAAATAAGAGAAGGAACAAGTTAGATTAGTTGATTAAGCCGTTTTATTTCTAGCCCTTTTTAAAGTTCTCGTAAATGCGCGCCATCTTTCTCTAATGCATTCCGGTAGGTCATCGTCCCAATCCGCTTCTTTACCAGGCCGCCCATCTTGCAAGATTATTTTTGATACGATGGTCACACAAGCCAAAATACCCAGTGGATCGAAGATACTCGCAACGGCGCTGGCGATTTGTCGGTTACTGGTTGCTTCCTGCCCGACGTTTAGTGTAAACGAAAAGATGTCAGATTCGCCTCGCCACAAAAGCCCTAGCGTCCTCTCCATCGGTAGTCCGTCCAGGTCGGCATTCATCTCTGGGCCAGCTCGCTCTTCGGGGGGAAAAGATGACCAAAGCTCCATCGATGAGGTCATGACATGTGTCAGTCTGAAGCCTCCTTTTTTTAGCAGCTCCGTCAAGCGATGACAATTCTTTCTGCGGTTGCGACGTTGTCAAACGAGTCAAGATAATTGTCGACGTAAAATTGGCAATGATCTTTTCTGAAACGTCGCCGTAAGCGGGATTGTCTTTTCCTGTTTGTCGTAAAACACACGCACACGACGTAGGGGACGAGGAAGCACCAAATATCTCAACCATCATCTGGAACTCCAATGGCGGGCCGCCACTACCTGGGCTGCTCCACAGAAAGCGGAATGCGGATTGATCCTCCTCCTTAACACGCACCTGAAGGAACATTTTTTCTATATCCATTGAGACAGCACAGGGTCGTACGCGGAAGATCACTAGTAGGTCATGAAGGTCGGTTAACAACGACGGTCCATTTATCAAGGCGTCGTTAAGGCTTACGCCGTTGTGTCGGCTGGCTGCATCAAACACTAGTCGTGGCTTGTCTTGCTTGTTTTGATGGGTTACCAGGAAATGCGGCACGTACCACGTCCTACCAATGGGACCTTCGAGTTCAGTTTTCGTCAAACGTCTGGCAAATCCATTCTTCATATTGGCCTCGATGGCTTTCGTGTAGCGACGACCGTGCTCGGCATATAGTTGAAATCGGCTCTCTGTTGCATACAACCTCCTGAGGGCGCTGGCAAGATTATTTGGGAGGTAGACGTCGTCCGACTTCCATGGTAGGCCAATTTCGTATCGATCGCCAAGATATCGAACGGTTGTCTCCAGTATTTTCAAGGCGCGTTTTTCTTGCTCGTTTGAGTACGCTTGACGCTCAGCTCTCGACGTGAAGAATTCTGGCGTCCACAGTTCTTGGATAGCCTCGTCGGCCTTGTCCTCTCGAAGCGATAAGGCTTGACAATTCTCTAGCCGTTCGCCCATACATGTGATTGGTATATCGCTGATCACAGACCAACCGAATTGTGTCAATATTCCGATGGGTTCCTCCTCGCTTAGCGTTCCGTTTTCCAGCTGCAGAAGTGCCTTTGGTACGTTGATTCCGATGAAGCAGCCTACTTGATTTGTATCAATCGCAGGGATGTCTAATTCGCGAAGATGAGGCCATCTCCTCTTCAGTCTCGGCCAATCCACGTAAACGTCAGCTACTTTCAACTTTGGCACCACCAAAATGCGCGAGATATTAAACGATGGTGTCTCTTTTCCACAAGGTGTAACGCGGCACCTAGAGGAACTCACTGGTATTTTCGGGTCATTTCCATGGAAGGTGGTTAGACGGCATTGTACCATCTTGCAGTTCAGTCCTAAAGATTCAGCCACTTCTTCGTGATTAAGGTCGTCGTGCACCCAGAGTCTATTAGGGCCAAAACAGTCAGCATCTTGTTGTTATTCCACACGGCGACCCACGCGTACAAGGGGAGCGTGATCATTCTTTGGGCGGTTCCGAGGCCAACCGCATTCACTTCTCCGTCTAGTCATTTTCTCGCCACTCGATCCGCTCCGTGGAGTAGGGTGTGGTGGCGTTGATTGCATCTTTGTATCCCGCAGATCGCGTCAGCCTTACGACATTCGTGGCTGCTGTGATTGCGGCCAAGGCAGCGGAAACAATTGCCTAAATCAAAAACTGTCTGCGCTCTTGATGTTGGTTCCATCGCGATGAATTTCGGGCACAACGTCAAGTGATGTCCTGGCGTTGTTTTGCAGACAGTGCACTTATTTTCACTTATCGTTTCTCCCTTTTCGTTCTGCGTCTCCTTCTCCTTTTCTCCAACAAAGTTTATCGTCGGCTGAAACGGCGGCGGTGCTCGACGCGGGGCGAAATTCGATATCCGCCGTGGTGTTGAGTAGTTCCCTTTTATTTCACGAATATTTTTAACGCTCATCATCTCCTCTTCGACCCAGACGTCTAGATCACGCAACGTGGGAGTCCGAGGTAAAAGTCGGTTTACGCGGCGTCCCCATCGCGCTACCATGGAAGGCGGAAGCTTGGCTACTATTCCGTTCAATGCAACACTGGAATTTAACTCATGGCCGTAGCCGGACGCTTCGAGGGTTGCTACTGCTCCATGCAGTTTGGCGGAGAAGTTGTCAACATCTTCTCCCTCCCGGATAGAAGGGAGTTCCATTAAACCCTGGATATAACTCCGGACGACCAGGTGGGGATGGCCGTACTTTCGATGTAATTCCTGCAAGGCCTCGCGATAAGCCATTGGGGCTGTGAGAACCTGGCTCATTCCTTCACGTAACCGTGGTGCTAGTCGCGAATGCAACATGGCCAATCGCTGCGCGTCCGAGTTGAAAACGTCGTGAACCATGCTTTTGAACGACTGAATGAACATTGGTCATTCCCTTGAGTCGCCACCGAATTGCGGAAGGTTTGGAAGCATGGCCATTGTAACAAGTTGCTGGCCTTCCGCCCCAGGCATCGGTGAGGTGAAGGGTTTGTAGATCCAGTCGTCTAAAACGAAGTTTTTGCTGACGTTGGTATCGACCGGGCTGCTGGATACATCGTTGTTCCGTTTCTGGATCGTGCTCTGGTCATCTGACTGGAAGTCTCCAGTGAACGTCAGTCTACCCGTCTTCTTTAAGGGCGTCGAATGCAGCCTTTGCTCTTTTTCAAATTCCTGGGCGGCGGCCAATTCCAGCTCCATCTCGCGTTCTTCTCTCGCTGCCTTGCGACGGATATCAGCAACTCTTCGTTCTTCCGCAATCTGGGAATCTTCAAGCTCCGCCTCGACTTTCCTTTTCCTAGCTTGGATATCGGCTTCAATTTGTCTAACACTCCGATTAAGTGGACCGTTGTCCTCCTTACTCTTTGAAAATTCTTCAATATTGGCCAACAAGTCTCTGTAAATTTTGTCCAATCCTTCACACCACTTATTCGATTTTGCCAAATCCTTATCTGCTGGGCGTATTTTCTCCGTGTAAGCAGTGTGTAGACCAGAGTTGCCGTGATCGAACTCAATTTTTGATCGAGATCAAACTCAAACTCAAAAATTGATCGATCGCTCAACTCATTTAAGAATGAGTTTGATCGCGATCAAACTCAAAATTTTTGATCGAACTCAAACTCAATTTTGCAATCAATATTTCTTACTGCACGCCATCTAGTAATAGTAAATATAATTAAGTGCTAAGAATGTTACTATTGAAGTCGTGCACTAGTGAAACTTTTTAGTCAAGCTGGACTAATTTTTACCGCGAAGAGATATCAACTTAACAACAAACATTTTGAAAAGTTACTTTTTTTTTAAGTCAACAACGTAATGCTAAATAATTGGTAAAATCAATAAATGGTTGAAAGAGTTAATCAATTATTTGTGTGTCGAATTAATTCTTTTGGCTTGTTCGATATAAGTAAAAATAAGGAAATTAACAAAAGAAAACGGTTTAAGTCTTAAATGAAAGCTCAAAGAACAAATATCTGTATAAATTTTACATTGTGTTTATTTTATTGACCGATAGATGGCGCAGGAAATTAATCGCGACGATAAGTTTGATCGAACTCAAACTCATTGTCAGTTGAGTTTGAGTTTGATCGAACTAAAAAAATTGATCGCACGGCAAGTCTGGTGTAGACGGATGCAATCGTTATACAACTCCTTTAAGTTGTCGCGGTGAACTCTGAGGACAGATTGTTCGCCATCACCTTCCATGTGGGCCGAGATGGTTGCTAGTAATCTCGTGAACTTCGCTTTTGCCGTCGTCCGAAGCCTCTTAATCACTTCGGGTCCCTCCGACTCGTTTTCGTCTAGTTCCGAGTCATCGGCGTCCGACATTATGCTGAAATCCTACGTGAGAAACGTTTATTTTACTTGCCTTATGGCCGAACGATTCTGTTTAACAATTACCGATACGATATTAGTTGACAGCGAGCGAGCCTTCCGGCAGTGCTACTTAATTCAAGGCGGCGAAGCCTGGACGATTCGGGTCTTTCCTTCAACAGACCTCGTTAACTTTGCGACTCGAATAACGTGCTTTAAATATTTCATTACCTGATGAACACGTATTGACTTGAGTCTGTACGATCTTGGCTCTTCGACTATTTTACTAGATATGTAGCTTGAGCCTCTATCCGTGTACCTGTAGAAATATCTGGTTAGCAACGAGTTCAATCTAAAGGTCCCTGGTATCCCGGGTTTCGGCACCAAAAGTTAAGGTTCATAGCTAATAAATTTGTCTTCGGATATTCTTAATTATCATTACCTTATTGGAGAGTGAGCCTTTAAGAAAATAAGAGAAGGAACACGTTAGATTAGTTGATTAAGCCATTTTATTTCTAGCCTTTTTGAAAGTCGGTAAAGGGGAGCCTTTCTACCTGCCACACACACGAGGGCATGAACCCAGCCAAAAAAAAAAGCAGAAGAAAAACCGTCTGCTCGCGTTCCCTTGGGAACCGGCATTGCCCCCTCGTTCTTACGGATCTTTTTGATTCGTAACATGTATTAACGAAGCAGTCACGTTTTTACAACGGTAGCGTCTCGTCGCCATTTTTTGTCACCTCATTTATTTTTATTTTCGCCTGCGTCTTAAAGTTTAATACAAGTTCTTAGGCCCTGCCCGTTCGGTTTTGATCGTTGTTTCGCATCGCCTTTCAAACGATCGTTATCTTACGGTTAGTTTACAACAAACAGTGTATTCACATTGAATACAAGTATATTTGATTCTGTTTACATGTAGAAGTATAAACTCATAATATAACAGTGTATTCACATTGAATACAAGTATATTTGATTCTGTTTACTTGTAGAAGTATAAACTCATAATATAACAGTGTATTCACATTGAATACAAGTATATTTGATCCTGTTTACATAAAGAAGTATAAACTCATGGTATCACAGTGTATTCACATTAAAAACAAGTATATTTGATCCTGTTTACATATAGAAGTTAAAACTCATGGTATCACAGTGTATTCACATTGAATACAAGTAAATTTGATTATGTTTACATGTAGAAGTATAAACTCATAATATAACAGTGTATTCACATTGAATACAAGTATATTTGATCCTGTTTACATATAGAAGTAAAAACTCATGGTATCACAGTGTATTCACATTGAATACAAGTATATTTGATTCTGTTTACATATAGAAGTAAAAATTCATGGTATAACAGTGTATTCACATTGAATACAGGTATATTTCATTCTGTTTACATGTAGAAGTATAAACTAATAATAGAACAGTGTATTCATATTGAATACAAGTATATTTGATTATGTTTACATGTAGAAGTGTAAGCTAATAATATAACAGTGTATTCACATTGAATATAAGTATATTTGATTCTGTTTACATGTAGAATTATAAATTTATAATATAACAGTGTATTCACATTGAATACAAGTATATTTGATCCTTTTTACATATACAAGTAAAAACTCATGGTATAACAGTGTATTCACATGGAATACAAGTATATTTGATTCTGTTTACATGTAGAAGTATAAACTCATAATATAACAGTGTATTCACATTTAATACAAGTATATTTGATTCTGTTTACATATAGAAGTATAAACTCATGGTATCACAGTGTATTCACATTGAATACAAGCATATTTGATCCTGTTTACATATAGAAGTTAAAACTCATGGTATCACAGTGTATTCACATTGAATACAAGTATATTTGATTATGTTTACATGAAGAAGTATAAACTCATAATTTAACAGTGTATTCACATTGAATACAAGTATATTTGATTCTGTTTACATATAGAAGTAAAAACTCATGGTATAACAGTGTATTCACATTGAATACAAGTATATTTGATCCTGTTTACATGTAGAAGTATAAACTCATAATATAACAGTGTATTCACATTGAATCCAAGTATATTTGATTCTGTTTACATTTAGAAGTATAAACTCATAATATAACAGTGTATTCACATTGAATACAAGTATATTTGATTCTGTTTACATGTAGAAGTATAAACTCATAATATAACAGTGTATTCACATTGAATACAAGTATATTTGATTCTGTTTACATGTAGAATTATAAACTCATAAAATAACACTGTATTCACATTGAATACAAGTATATAAGATTCTGTTTACATGTATAAGTATAAACTCATAATATAACAGTGTATTCACATTGAATACAAGTATATTTGATTCTGTTTACTTGTAGAAGTATAAACTCATAATATAACAGTGTATTCACATTGAATACAAGTATATTTGATCCTGTTTACATAAAGAAGTATAAACTCATGGTATCACAGTGTATTCACATTAAAAACAAGTATATTTGATCCTGTTTACATATAGAAGTTAAAACTCATGGTATCACAGTGTATTCACATTGAATACAAGTAAATTTGATTATGTTTACATGTAGAAGTATAAACTCATAATATAACAGTGTATTCACATTGAATACAAGTATATTTGATCCTGTTTACATATAGAAGTAAAAACTCATGGTATCACAGTGTATTCACATTGAATACAAGTATATTTGATTCTGTTTACATATAGAAGTAAAAATTCATGGTATAACAGTGTATTCACATTGAATACAGGTATATTTCATTCTGTTTACATGTAGAAGTATAAACTAATAATAGAACAGTGTATTCATATTGAATACAAGTATATTTGATTATGTTTACATGTAGAAGTGTAAGCTAATAATATAACAGTGTATTCACATTGAATATAAGTATATTTGATTCTGTTTACATGTAGAATTATAAATTTATAATATAACAGTGTATTCACATTGAATACAAGTATATTTGATCCTTTTTACATATACAAGTAAAAACTCATGGTATAACAGTGTATTCACATGGAATACAAGTATATTTGATTCTGTTTACATGTAGAAGTATAAACTCATAATATAACAGTGTATTCACATTTAATACAAGTATATTTGATTCTGTTTACATATAGAAGTATAAACTCATGGTATCACAGTGTATTCACATTGAATACAAGCATATTTGATCCTGTTTACATATAGAAGTTAAAACTCATGGTATCACAGTGTATTCACATTGAATACAAGTATATTTGATTATGTTTACATGAAGAAGTATAAACTCATAATTTAACAGTGTATTCACATTGAATACAAGTATATTTGATTCTGTTTACATATAGAAGTAAAAACTCATGGTATAACAGTGTATTCACATTGAATACAAGTATATTTGATCCTGTTTACATGTAGAAGTATAAACTCATAATATAACAGTGTATTCACATTGAATCCAAGTATATTTGATTCTGTTTACATTTAGAAGTATAAACTCCTAATATAACAGTGTATTCACATTGAATCCAAGTATATTTGATTCTGTTTACATTTAGAAGTATAAACTCCTAATATAACAGTGTATTCACATTGAATACAAGTATATTTGATTCTGTTTACATGTAGAAGTATAAACTCATAATATAACAGTGTATTCACATTGAATACAAGTATATTTGATTCTGTTTACATGTAGAATTATAAACTCATAAAATAACACTGTATTCACATTGAATACAAGTATATAAGATTCTGTTTACATGTATAAGTATAAACTCATAATATAACAGTGTATTCACATTGAATACAAGTATATTTGATCCTGTTTACATATAGAAGTAAAAACTCATGGTATCAAAGTGTATTCACATTGAATACAAGTATATTTGATCCTGTTTACATATAGAGGTATAAACTCATAATATAACAGTGTATTCACATGGAATACAAGTATATTTGATTCTGTTTACATGTAGAAGTATAAACTCATAATATAACAGTGTATTCACATAGAATACAAGTATATTTGATCCTGTTTACATATAGAAGTATAAACTCATAATATAACAGTGTATTCACATGGAATACAAGTATATTTGATACTGTTTACATATAGAAGTAAAAACTCATGGTATAACAGTGTATTCACATTGAATACAAGTATATTTGATCCTGTTTACATATAGAAGTAAAAACTCATGGTATCACAGTGTATTCACATTGAATACAAATATATTTTATTCTGTTTACATATAGAAGTAAAAACTCATGGTATAACAGTGTATTCACATTGAATACAAGTATATTTGATTCTGTTTACATGTAGAAGTGTAAGCTAATAATATAACAGTGTATTCACATTGAATATAAGTATATTTGATTCTGTTTACATGTAGAATTATAAATTTATAATATAACAGTGTATTCACATTGAATACAAGTATATTTGATCCTTTTTACATATACAAGTAAAAACTCATGGTATAACAGTGTATTCACATGGAATACAAGTATATTTGATTCTGTTTACATGTAGAAGTATAAACTCATAATATAACAGTGTATTCACATTGAATACAAGTATATTTGATTCTCTTTACATATAGAAGTATAAACTCATGGTATCACAGTGTATTCACATTGAATACAAGCATATTTGATCCTGTTTACATATAGAAGTTAAAACTCATGATATCACAGTGTATTCACATTGAATACAAGTATATTTGATTATGTTTACATGAAGAAGTATAAACTCATAATTTAAAAGTGTATTCACATTGAATACAAGTATATTTGATTCTGTTTACATATAGAAGTAAAAACACATGGTATAACAGTGTATTCACATTGAATACAAGTATATTTGATCCTGTTTACATGTAGAAGTATAAACTCATAATATAACAGTGTATTCACATTGAATCCAAGTATATTTGATTCTGTTTACATTTAGAAGTATAAACTCCTAATATAACAGTGTATTCACATTGAATCCAAGTATATTTGATTCTGTTTACATTTAGAAGTATAAACTCCTAATATAACAGTGTATTCACATTGAATACAAGTATATTTGATTCTGTTTACATGTAGAAGTATAAACTCATAATATAACAGTGTATTCACATTGAATACAAGTATATTTGATTCTGTTTACATGTAGAATTATAAACTCATAAAATAACACTGTATTCACATTGAATACAAGTATATAAGATTCTGTTTACATGTATAAGTATAAACTCATAATATAACAGTGTATTCACATTGAATACAAGTATATTTGATCCTGTTTACATATAGAAGTAAAAACTCATGGTATCAAAGTGTATTCACATTGAATACAAGTATATTTGATCCTGTTTACATATAGAGGTATAAACTCATAATATAACAGTGTATTCACATGGAATACAAGTATATTTGATTCTGTTTACATGTAGAAGTATAAACTCATAATATAACAGTGTATTCACATAGAATACAAGTATATTTGATCCTGTTTACATATAGAAGTATAAACTCATAATATAACAGTGTATTCACATGGAATACAAGTATATTTGATACTGTTTACATATAGAAGTAAAAACTCATGGTATAACAGTGTATTCACATTGAATACAAGTATATTTGATCCTGTTTACATATAGAAGTAAAAACTCATGGTATCACAGTGTATTCACATTGAATACAAATATATTTTATTCTGTTTACATATAGAAGTAAAAACTCATGGTATAACAGTGTATTCACATTGAATACAAGTATATTTGATTCTGTTTACATGTAGAAGTGTAAGCTAATAATATAACAGTGTATTCACATTGAATATAAGTATATTTGATTCTGTTTACATGTAGAATTATAAATTTATAATATAACAGTGTATTCACATTGAATACAAGTATATTTGATCCTTTTTACATATACAAGTAAAAACTCATGGTATAACAGTGTATTCACATGGAATACAAGTATATTTGATTCTGTTTACATGTAGAAGTATAAACTCATAATATAACAGTGTATTCACATTGAATACAAGTATATTTGATTCTCTTTACATATAGAAGTATAAACTCATGGTATCACAGTGTATTCACATTGAATACAAGCATATTTGATCCTGTTTACATATAGAAGTTAAAACTCATGATATCACAGTGTATTCACATTGAATACAAGTATATTTGATTATGTTTACATGAAGAAGTATAAACTCATAATTTAAAAGTGTATTCACATTGAATACAAGTATATTTGATTCTGTTTACATATAGAAGTAAAAACACATGGTATAACAGTGTATTCACATTGAATACAAGTATATTTGATCCTGTTTACATGTAGAAGTATAAACTCATAATATAACAGTGTATTCACATTGAATCCAAGTATATTTGATTCTGTTTACATTTAGAAGTATAAACTCATAATATAACAGTGTATTCACATTGAATACAAGTATATTTGATTCTGTTTACATGTAGAAGTATAAACTCATAATATAACAGTGTATTCACATTGAATACAAGTATATTTGATTCTGTTTACATGTAGAATTATAAACTCATAAAATAACACTGTATTCACATTGAATACAAGTATATAAGATTCTGTTTACATGTATAAGTATAAACTCATAATATAACAGTGTATTCACATTGAATACAAGTATATTTGATCCTGTTTACATATAGAAGTTAAAACTCATGGTATCACAGTGTATTCACATTGAATACAAGTATATTTGATCCTGTTTACATATAGAGGTATAAACTCATAATGTAACAGTGTATTCACATGGAATACAAGTATATTTGATTCTGTTTACATGTAGAAGTATAAACTCATAATATAACAGTGTATTCACATAGAATACAAGTATATTTGATCCTGTTTACATATAGAAGTATAAACTCATAATATAACAGTGTATTCACATGGAATACAAGTATATTTGATACTGTTTACATATAGAAGTAAAAACTCATGGTATAACAGTGTATTCACATTGAATACAAGTATATTTGATCCTGTTTACATATAGAAGTAAAAACTCATGGTATCACAGTGTATTCACATTGAATACAAGTATATTTGATTCTGTTTACATATAGAAGTAAAAACTCATGGTATAACAGTGTATTCACATTGAATACAGGTATATTTCATTCTGTTTACATGTAGAAGTATAAACTAATAATAGAAAAGTGTATTCATATTGAATACAAGTATATTTGATTCTGTTTACATGTAGAAGTGTAAGCTAATAATATAAGAGTGTATTCACATTGAATATAAGTATATTTGATTCTGTTTACATGTAGAATTATAAATTTATAATATAACAGTGTATTCACATTGAATACAAGTATATTTGATCCTTTTTACATATACAAGTAAAAACTCATGGTATAACAGTGTATTCACATTGAATACAAGTATATTTTATCCACTTTACATGTAGAAGTATAAACTCATAATATAACAGTGTATTCACATTGAATACAAGTATATTTGATCCTTTTTACATATAGAAGTAAATACTCATTGTATAACAGTGTATTCAAATTGAATACAAGTATATTTCATTCTGTTTACATGTAGAAGTATAAACTCATAATATAAAAGTGTATTCACATTGAATACAAGTATATTTGATCCTTTTTGCATAAAGAAGGTGAAACTCATGGTATCACAGTGTATTCACATTGAATACAAGTAAATTTGATTCTGTTCACATGTAGAAGTATAAACTCATAATAAAACAGTGTATTCACATTGAATGCAAGTATATTTAATCCTGTTTACATATACAAGTATAAACTCATAGTATAACAGTTTATTCACATTGAATACAAGTATATTTGATTCTGTTTACATGTAGAAGTATAAACTCATAAAATAACAGTGTATTCACATTGAATACAAGTATATTTGATCCTGTTAACATATACAAGTAAAAACTCATGGTATAACAGTGTATTCACATTGAATACAAGTATATTTTATCCAGTTTACATGTAGAAGTATAAACTCATAATATAACAGTGTATTCACATTGAATAAAAGTATATTTGATTCTGTTTACATTTAGAAGTATAAACTCATAATATAACAGTGTATTCACATTGAATACAAGAATATTTGATTCTATTTACATGTAGAAGTATAAACTCATAATATAACAGTGTATTCACATTGAATACAAGTATATTTGATTCTGTTTACATGTAGAATTATAAACTCATAAAAAAACACTGTATTCACATTGAATACAAGTATATAAGATTCTGTTTACATGTAGAAGTATAAAGTCATAATATAACAGTGTATTCACATTGAATACAAGTATATTTGATCCTGTTTACATATAGAAGTAAAAACTCATGGTATCACAGTGTATTCACATTGAATACAAGTATATTTGATCCTGTTTACATATAGAAGTATAAACTCATAATATACCAGTGTATTCACATGGAATACAAGTATATTTGATTCTGTTTACATGTAGAAGTATAAACTCATAATATAACAGTGTATTCACATTGAATACAAGTATATTTGATTCTGTTTACATATAGAAGTATAAACTCATGGTATCACAGTGTATTCACATTGAATACAAGCATATTTGATCCTGTTTACATATAGAAATTAAAACTCATGGTATCACAGTGTATTCACATTGAATACAAGTATATTTGATTATGTTTACATGAAGAAGTATAAACTCATAATTTAACAGTGTATTCACATTGAATACAAGTATATTTGATTCTGTTTACATATAGAAGTAAAAACTCATGGTATAACAGTGTATTCACATTGAATACAAGTATATTTGATTCTTTTTACATGTAGAAGTATAAACTCATAATATAACAGTGTATTCACATTGAATACAAGTATATTTGATTCTGTTTACATGTAGAATTATAAACTCATAAAATAACACTGTATTCACATTGAATACAAGTATATAAGATTCTGTTTACATGTATAAGTATAAACTCATAATATAACAGTGTATTCACATTGAATACAAGTATATTTGATCCTGTTTACATATAGAAGTAAAAACTCATGGTATCACAGTGTATTCACATTGAATACAAGTATATTTGATCCTGTTTACATATAGAAGTATAAACTCATAATATAACAGTGTATTCACATGGAATACAAGTATATTTGATCCTTTTTACATATAGAAGTAAAAACTCATAATATAACAGTGTATTCAATATTGTCACACGAGTTGTATTGGGACAAGAACAAACAAATACAACAAGTGATGACTTAAATTCTAAACAATGGTTTAACTCAAACAAAAGGGATAACCATTACCAAAAGTTGGAGAAGCGTCTGAAGAACTCTAGGGAAACCAGGGAACTTCTCCTACGGAGCCCAGCTCCGGGAGCTCACCCGATGGAGACTCATCTAACGCAGATTCGGGGCAGCGTTTTATACCGTCGCGCGAATTACTCCCCTTCCGGACTGCGTATCTGCGTATCTTTCTTCGAGCGGACTTCTGCCGATAATTTCTTCACCACGATCGCAGCGTTGTCCAAGGAGCGGATGACTCATCTCTGCGAAGAGATAACCAATCTCCCTTTTCACCCGCGACAGGTCCCCCTTCTTCAAAACAGGCGACTCGACTGTACTAATCTTCTGCGAACCACGAAGGTTGATGAGACTAAAAATCAGCTTGCGTCCTATTGGCAAATAAGGGACTTTTACTCCTTTTTTTTTCTTCTTTCCGGTTGCGCTTACTTGTTTAAATGTTTCTTGTATTTCCCGGATAGTCTTAAGGATTTTCCTTTTTTTTTTTTTTTTCTTTTCTTTTTTTCCCTTTAAACCGCCTGCCTTCGGCCACGGAAGTGGCGCTGCAATCGCATATCTTCCGGCCGTTTAAGATTTACCATCCACTCGTTCGGGAGCCTTGTACACTTGAACCAGCTCCTGGCGGCGTCATCAAAATACTTTTCAAAATTACTTTTTTTTTTTCCAATATCACCCCATCTGTTGTGGGTAGAATGTTATTCAAAGCGCTCCATCCATTGGTGCGCATCTTCTTCTGAATTTTTCCAGAAGATTGGCGGGCTAATAAATTTTCTGACAGCTTCCATAGCTTGTCTTTTCGGCTGCTCAATATGCCTTGATGGCACTATAAATTGTTGTCCCCCGACCGGAACAACTGGACTCGTCGCCGCTCTCAAATCGACCTCGGTTTCTGGATCCGAGTATAAGTCTCTTGAAGTCTCGACTGATTCACCCTGACTGTCAGCTTCTTTGGTCAAATGGTCCTTTGGAATAGGACCTTCAAAATTTAGGGCTTCACCAACAAAGGAAGTTCCACTCTCCAACGATGAGGCTGGGATAGGTGAAGTTTCTACCGGAACGCTTGACAGTTCTCGAAGCGGATGTAATCGTCGGCTGTGGTCTCTTGGGCAACTAGGTAGCCGTGGGTTTGTCCTCTTCAGCATCGGCTAACAATGATGGTAACGAGCTGCGTCTCAAAAATTAAAATTCTGCAGCTTTAATTCGTCACTTACGGGTAACGAGCTGCGTCTCCACCAATTGTCACTTAAAGCACGATTTCGTACTCACGGGTAACGGACTGTATCTCCACCAATTGTCACACGAGTTGTATTGGGACAAGAACAAACAAATACAACAAGTGATGACTTAAATTCTAAACAATGGTTTAACTCAAACAAAAGGGATAACCATTACCAAAAGTTGGAGAAGCGTCTGAAGAACTCTAGGGAAACCAGGGAACTTCTCCTACGGAGCCCAGCTCCGGGAGCTCACCCGATGGAGACTCATCTAACGCAGATTCGGGGCAGCGTTTTATACCGTCGCGCGAATTACTCCCCTTCCGGACTGCGTATCTGCGTATCTTTCTTAGAGCGGACTTCTGCCGATAATTTCTTCACCACGATCGCAGCGTTGTCCAAGGAGCGGATGACTCATCTCTGCGAAGAGATAACCAATCTCCCTTTTCACCCGCGACAATATTGAATACAAGTATCTTTGATTCTGTTTACATATAGAAGTATAAACTCATGGTATCACAGTGTATTCACATTGAATACAAGCATATTTGATCCTGTTTACAAATAGAAGTTAAAACTCATGGTATCACAGTGTATTCACATTGAATACAAGTATATTAGATTATGTTTACATGAAGAAGTATAAACTCATAATTTAACAGTGTATTCACATTGAATACAAGTATATTTGATTCTGTTTACATATAGAAGTAAAAACTCATGGTATAACAGTGTATTCACATTGAATACAAGTATATTTGATCCTGTTTACATATAGAAGTAAAAACTCATGGAATCACAGTGTATTCACATTGAATACAAGTATATTTGATTCTGTTTACATGTAGAAGAATAAACTCATAATATAACAGTGTATTCACATTGAATACAAGTATATTTGATCCTGTTTACATATAGAAGTATAAACTCATGTTATCATAGTGTTTTTACATTGAATGCAAGTATATTTGATTTTGTTTACATGTAAAAGAAACTCATAATATAACAGTGTATTCACATTGAATACAAGTAAATTTGATTCTGTTTACATGTAGAAGTATAAACTCATAATATAACAGTGTATTCACATTGAATACAAGTATATTTGATCCTGTTTATATATACAAGTATAAACTCATAGTATAACAGTGTATTCACATTGAATACAAGTATATTTGATTCTGTTTACATGTAGAAGTATAAACTCATAAAATATCAGTGTATTCACATTGAATACAAGTATATTTGATCCTGTTTACATATACAAGAAAAAACTCATGGTATAACAGTGTATTCACATTGAATACAAGTATATTTGATCCTGTTAACATGTAGAAGTATAAACTCATAATATAACAGTGTATTCACATTGAATACAAGTATATTTGATTCTGTTTACATGTAGAAGTAAAAACTCATTGTATAACAGTGTATTCAAATTGAATACAAGTATATTTGATTCTGTTTACATGTAGAAGTATAAATTCATAAAATAACAGTGTATTCACATTGAATACAAGTATATAAGATTCTATTTACATGTAGAAGTATAAACTCATAATATAACAGTGTATTTACATTGAATATAAGTATATTTGATTCTGTTTACATGTAGAATTATAAATTTATAATATAACAGTGTATTCACATTGAATACAAGTATATTTGATCCTGTTCACATATACAAGTAAAAACTCATGGTATAACAGTGTATTCACATTGAATACAAGTATATTTGATTCTGTTTACATGTAGAAGTATAAACTCATAATATAACAGTGTATTCACATTGAATACAAGTATATTTGATCCTTCTTACATATAGAAGTAAAAACTCATTGTATAACAGTGTTTTCAAATTGAATACAAGTATATTTGATTCTGTTTACATGTAGAAGTATAAACTCATAATATAACAGTGTATTCACATTGAATACAAGTATATTTGATTCTGTTTACATGTAGAATTATAAACTCATAAAATAACACTGTATTCACATTGAATACAAGTATATAAGATTCTGTTTACATGTAGAAGTATAAACTCATAATATAACAGTGTATTCACATTGAATACAAGTATATTTGATCCTGTTTACATATAGAAGTAAAAACTCATGGTATAACAGTGTATTCACATTGAATACCAATATATTTGATCCTGTTTACATATAGAAATAAAAACTCATGGTATCACAGTGTATTCACATTGAATACAAGTATATTTTATCCTATTTACATATAGAAGTTAAAACTCATGGTATCGCAGTTTATTCACATTGAATACAAGTATATTTGATTCTGTTTACATGTAGAAGTATAAACTCATAATATAACAGTGTATTCACATTGAATACAAGTATATTTGACTCTGTTTACATGTAGAAGTATAAACTCATAATATAACAGTGTATTCACATTGAATACAAGTATATTTGATCCTGTTTACATATAGAAGTATAAACTCATAATATAACAGTGTATTCACATTGAATACAAGTATATTTGATTCTGTTTACATGTAGAATTATAAACTCATAAAATAACACTGTATTCACATTGAATACAAGTATATTTGATTCTGTTTACATGTAGAATTATAAACTCATAAAATAACACTGTATTCACATTGAATACAAGTATATAAGATTCTGTTTACATGTAGAAGTATAAACTCATAATATAACAGTGTATTCACATTGAATACAAGTATATTTGATCCTGTTTACATATAGAAGTAAAAACTCATGGTATCACAGTGTATTCACATTGAATACAAATATATTTGATCCTGTTTACATATAGAAATAAAAACTCATGGTATCACAGTGTATTCACATTGAATACAAATATATTTTATCCTGTTTACATATAGAAGTTAAAACTCATGGTATCGCAGTTTATTCACATTGAATACAAGTATATTTGATTCTGTTTACATGTAGAAGTATAAACTCATAATATAACAGTGTATTCACATTGAATAAAAGTATATTTGATTCTGTTTACATGTAGAAGTAAAAACTCATTGTATAACAGTGTATTCAAATTGAATACAAGTATATTTGATCCTGTTTACATATAGAAGTAAAAACTTGTAATAGACTGCAGCAACTCCTCCCAGCAACAGCAGCCCCACCCAGCAAGAAGGTCGTTACGAATGCAACCTTCTCTGCGGATAATAGTTAATGATGAAAGTAAAAGTTATTGTAAACCCCTCCCTTTTTAACCTTCAATCTTTTGGTATATAAGCGCATGGTTGTATCGTCTTAAGTAGAGTTAGTTTACTGGCAAATACACAGTCTAGAAACTATTACATTTGGAGGTCCCAACGAGACTGCAAGAATAACAACGAGACTGCAAGAATAACAACGAGACTGCAAGAATAACAACGAGACAGCAAGAATAACAACGAGACTGCAAGAATAACAACGAGACTGCAAGAATAACAACGAGACTGCAAGAATATCAACGAGACTGCAAGAATAACAACGAGACTGCAAGAATAACAACGAGACTGCAAGAATAACAACGAGACTGCAAGAATAACAACGAAACAGCAAGAATAACAACGAGACTGCAAGAATAACAACGAGACTGCAAGAATAACAACGAGACTGCAAGAATAACAACGAGACTGCAAGAATAACAACGAGACTCTGGAAGAAAAGTTTCTGATCTGTGCTTCATTTGCTAGCTGCAAGTATTCAACGCTTCTGTCACCAATTCTTCAAGAGACCGACATCGGAACATCATCGAGGTAAGCGAATGCCGTTTGATTCACCTGTACAAAAGACTGCTCTCAACGAGAACACACTACTACCTTTATACCCCGTACTACAAGAATCTGATTTAACCGACCAAGACCCAAACCTAAGTCACCATCGAGAACAATTTTTGGACCATTGGAAGACCTTAATAGACTTAGAATTTAAGCAAGACTTAGAAAGAAGTAAATCATACCAGACAATCTCAACAACTGAAAATATCCAACAGTTACAAACACAGAAACAAGAAGCAAGTCAGGCGACGCAAAATTCGCTGCATTTTTACACTTATTACCTTCTAGAAAAAACTTTAAAAGTAACAGATGGTGTAACAGTAGAAACCATTGCTAATGCTACTAAAACACTCAAAGACGATATAGTCGCACAAGGTGGGAACACCAGAACACTCGATAGTTTACTCCAACAGCTACACACATTGCACGGAAAAGAAAAAGAATTTTTGTTCGGTACCATCAGTGTATTGCAGAAAGAGTCAGTAACTGCACTAATTGAAGATAAAAAGCAGATATCCACGCTAAAATTTGAACTTTCAAACGTGCAAAAACAATTGGAGAGTAACAGAAAGAAGGCAAAGAGTTCCAAATACACTTTAAGCAGTTCGTTAGAGCAACTTCAAGAAAACAACGAGGCTCTGAAAAACTCCCTTGAAAAAGCCAATTCCCGAATCGCCGACCTAGAACAAAACCTTGAAACCACCTTAGCAACCGAGATTCAATTGCAGAATCTTCTCAAAAGAAAAGAGGAAAACAACGCAGCTGTCGAGACCGAAGGGCAAGAAATAATTAACAAACTTGAAGGTGAGAAGACCAGACTGATCCAGAAACTCAGTAGTGCGGAAAACCAGATAAAACAAGTATCAGAAACAGCAGAGCAGCTCCAGAAAGAAATAAAAGTTTTGGCAGACAGACTCGACAAGGCTTCAACAGAGAAAATCAATTTAAAGAAAAACTTGCTAGATTTTACTTCGAAGAACAAGAACCTTGAAAAAAACCTTCAAGAACTACAAGATCGGGTACGAGGACAAGAAAATCAAATAATAATTCTAGAAAACCAGGTGAAAGAATACAAAAAACTTCAAGTTAAATTCATCGAGACTGAAGACTCCAACGACTCAAGGCTAGACGAGGACGAACCAGGAGAAACAACCAAACTAGTGGGAGATATAAACGAACTGACCTTGCCGACAGACAGTGGAGACAAGTCACTCCACTACGAGCTGGAAATAGAACAAGCAAACGATTTTGAACAAACAATAGAAAACCTGAAAACGCAAATAGAACACTTAAACAAAACAATCATCTATTTGGAGCAAGTAAATCAGCAGCTTAAAAAGAAGGTCGACATGGGCGTAACACACGACGACGAGGACGCTTCGGAAAAAACGTTTGCGAATACCCGCAAGAAAAATCCCAAGGATGACGATATTCCAGCAACTGAGCAGGACGACGAAGACGCAAAGAAAGTGAATAGGTACTTCACTCAGCCAATAGTGAAGGCCTTAGGAGAGCTATTCTTCAGAGAAGACAAAAAGGCAATTCCAATCTTTAAAGGAAAAAGCACTGATAAATTAATATCAGAGTGGCTACGCGGCGCCGAACACGTAGCACGAAACAATGAATGGGACGACAATCAAAAGATACGTTTCTTTTCTGATCGATTGAAAGGCGAAGCCTTCGAATGGCATGAAAACTACGCTGAAGAGGAAGGCGATGATCTAAATTACCATGATTAAAAAGAAGCACTAATAACAAGATTTCAAGACACCTACGACTTAGCTACACTGGAGAAAAAACTTTCAAAATTAACTCAAAAACCGGAAAAAAACTGCAGAGATTTTGTGTCAAGGTTAAAAATCTTTACGATACCATCGCTGGTAAAGAAGAAAGGGCTGACCATAACCAAACTATTATTGAAGGGCAATTACTAAACAAAGTGAAAAAGATGAGGGATCACAGAAAAAGCAAAATCCTACTACAAGGATTACTACCAAAGTATAAAGCAGAACTTTATCTACGAATGCCAGAAAGCACAGAAGACTTTGACGCATTATGTAAACAACTTTTCATTTCTGAAAAAATTCTACACACAAAAGAAGCTACAGACGACAAGGAGATGTCAGCTGTTATAGCTGGGATAACGCATCACGAAAAACCACAAGACGATAAAATCCAACTACTTGAGCAAAAATTATCAGAGGCTCTGTCAGAATTAAAATGTACTAATACGAAACGTGGATCCTCACAGGAAAACGACGTTACCATAGCTGCAACTGACCAATACGAAAACAGAAGACCACGTCCAAGTGAACGTTACTCAAGATCACGTGATTCACGAGTGCGATTTGCTGACAGTCATAACAGTCGAGAATCAAGTCGAGAAAGAAGTCTAAAAAGAAACAGAGACAACAGCCCCTACCGCAGAGATTACAATTCGTCAGGACGAAGAAATTATAATCCTTCAGGATACAGGCAAACCAGATTTCCATCTCACCAACGTCCCTCATATCGGAACGACTACCCCAACCGACAAGGAAACTACAGCGGACCAAACAACTACAGACAACAAGCACGTTATAACAGCAACCAACATCTACAGCAACAACAACAAACTGGCAACAACCCTCGAACTACTGAAAATCGAGAAATAACCTGCTACAAGTGTAACCGAAGAGGACATATTGCAAGAGAATGTTGGACAGATATTACACGTACCAACAACCAAGGTCCCCGATAAACACCATAAAACCAACCAGTAACTCCCAACTAACATACAATTTAGGATCAGATGTAGAAGTAGAAATTCCAAAACTGATACGTATTCCCGTTAGAATTTTTAATAAGGAAATCATAGCTTTAGTGGACACAGGCGCAGCAGCTAGTTTAGTACCCAGTAAAATATTAGATACTCTAGAGTGTAATGAGAACCTAAAACAAGTAGAAAATGCGAATCATCCTATTTTTAGAACAGTGTCTGGGCAAGAACTTAAATCGATAGGGAAATTTGAATTTTCAGTTATTATCAATGATAATCATATTATTAACCACCACTTTTATATTATGAAAAACTTAAATGAACAATGCATCTTAGGATTAGATTTCTTATCTAACAATAATGTGAAGATTAACACTAGAAATCGTCAAATATGTTATGATCACTTTAGAGTAGAACATAATTTTGGAAGTAATACCATGCCCATTTATAGCGTAACATTTAGCAAAGCAGGCATCCATATACCACTAATCCCGATTGATAGAGAAGACGAAGATCTTACACAACAAGATTATCGTAATTTAGAATCCTTCACTCAATTAGACTTTAATAATAAAACTAAGCAGATAGCTAAGATTGTTGAAAAAGAAGAACAAGCACTCAATGTATCAGACGACATACAAATTAAAATTTTACTAAAGAAACACGAAGATCTTTTCGCAGACCAAGAATCCGACTTGGGTCTAGCTACACAAGTGAAACATCACATCAACATAGGCCATAACGCTCCCATTAATCAAAGACTACAAAGAACACCCGAATCCCTAAAACTTGTTGTTAAGACTAAAATAGAGGTAATGCTAAGTAACAAAATAATAAGAGAAAGCCACAGTCCTTTTGCTGCAGCCATAGTAATGGTACCTAAAAAAGATGGAGAGATGCGAATGTGCATCGACTACAGAGCTTTGAACAAAATTACGGTTAAGGATAAGTACCCTCTACCTAGGATAGATGACACAATTGACGCGTTGTGCGGATCGGTTTATTTTTCTACATTGGACTTACTAAGCGGCTACTGGCAGATAGAAATAGAAGAAAGTGATAAACACAAAACAGCTTTCATTTGTGAATTTGGCCAATACAAATTTAATCGAATGCCATTTGGTTTAACAAATGCACCCAGCACTTTTCAAAGAGCAATGAATAACATATTGAAAACGGTATTGTACAAATTCGCATTGGTTTACCTAGATGACATCATAGTGTTCAGTAATTCAATTACTGATCATGTGACACACTTGGAAGCAGTTTTTAGACTCCTTAAACAAGCGGGTTTAAAGTTGAAAAGGAAAAAGTGCGAATTTTTTAAAGAAGAATTAGATTATTTAGGATACATCGTATCCGAGAAAGGAATAACACCAAGTACAAAAAAGTTAGACGCGATTATTAAATATCTCGCTCCCAAAAACGTAAAAGAATTGAGCTCATTTTTAGGTCTAGCTAGCTACTACAGAAAATTTATTCGGGCTTTTGCTGATAAAGCCCATCCACTAACTGCGCTCACTAGAAAGTCAGCGGAATGGAAATGGGGGGGAGGAACAAAGGAACGCCTTTGATTGTATTAAGAACTGTCTCATCACTAGACCTGTTCTAGGTTATCCGGATTTTTCTCGAGAATTTATCATCTACACGGATTGCTTACGCGGATTGCTTCAGGATATGGAATAGGAGCAGTCTTGGCTCAAATACAACCTCCACCTCAATCAGCGGATTTAGTGGAGTCCGACGGACAGGACCTTCGTAAATCAGACGACGTAGAAGTCGTCATAGCCTATACCTCTTAACATCTGAACGACCGCGAGGCCAAGTGGTCAACCACAGAGAAAGAGGCATACGCAATAATCCACGCCATCGACGTGTTTAGGACGTACCTATACGGGCGTAAGTTTACCGTATTTACAGATCATAGACCTTTAGAATGGTTAATGAGTAAGACAGAACCAGCAGGAAGATTAGCTCGATGGGCTCTTAAGATCCAAGAATTTGATATCATTATTGGGTACCGACCAGGAAAGTCACACCAAAATGCTGACACACTTAGTCGCACCCCAATAGTGCCGCTAGCGAAAGTAGAAACAAGGTCAACAGGTACAAAAGAGAATACAGAAGTAAAAAACGAAACCAAGGAAACTAGAACAAAACAAGTAATTTTTGAAACGGAAAGTAATCAGTCCAAGGACACGGAAAAATGGATAGAACTCCAACACAAAGATGAGTATTGCAGAACAATATTAAAAGAAATGGCAAAGGCCAATCCAAATAAGGACGTTAAAAATAAATTTAAAATAAACGACAAAGGACTATTAGTAGATACCAGAAGAAGAATTGTAACGCCAGTAAGACTGGTACCACAAATTTTAAAGGAAAATCACGATCACATATTGGCAGGACATTTAGGAGTAGGAAAAACGTTGGCTAGACTTCAAAGACAGTATACATGGCCATGCATGCGTACCTCCGTAATAGAATACGTTAAAAGTTGTTTGATGTGCAATAAGAGAAAAGCGGTAGGTGGAAGTAAGGCACCATTGCACCCTTTGCCTTTAGTTGAAGGAGTATGGGAAAGGATCGCAATGGATATAGTGGGCCCAATTCAAGAAAGCGCTAAGGGATACAGATATATATTAGTTATATCAGATTATGCCAGTAGGTTTGTTTTTACGGTTCCAATGAGAAATCAAACTGCCCAAACAATTGCAAAGATTTTAGTTAATAAAATATTTACTAAATATGGATCTCCAGAAGTAGTTCTAACAGACCAAGGTACTAACTTTCTATCCAGTCTAATACAAGAGGTGTGTAAACTATTCAAAGTCAAACAAATAAGGACTACGGCCTATCATCCACAAACTGATGGATTAGTTGAGAGGTTCAATCGAACTCTCTGTGACATGCTAGCTTGTTATGTCGCAGACCAACCTGCTAACTGGGACAAATACCTTCCGTTCGTTACTTTTGCTTACAACACAGCAAAACAAGCTTCAACTCAAGAAACACCATTCTTTCTATTTTTCGGACGAGAACCAATAATGCCCAATGATATCAAGATTAACAGAAGATACGAGACCTATGAAGATACTAGTATGGTGTATTCACAGCAATGGGAAAAAGCTCAAAAACTGGCAAGAGAACATCTCTTCAAATCCCAAACAAGACAGAAAAAATACTACGACGTAACCACGAAAACTATTAAATACAACATAGGTGACTACGTATTACTGAAGGCGCCACCAGCATCAGGAAAATTCATAAATCGATGGAACGGACCATTTCAAATTTCAAGAAGCTTCTCGGATATCAACTACGAGATCCAACACACTGAAAACAAAAAACTTAAATCTATCGTACATACCAACCGTCTCAAACTTTACATACCAAGAAAGCAAGAAACAACTAAGGAAGAAGAAATACTACAAAACCTACCAGAAGCCCAACAACGACCAACAATTCACCAACGCCGACCAGGCCGACCAAGGAAGCAGCAGCTGATACATCCAGTGAAGATGAACATCAAACCACGCAGGAACGAAGGAGAACCAAAAGAACAACCAAACCATACAATACCTAACCTTTACCGTAACCAAAACCGAAACGATCCTATAACGAATCACCAATACCACTTAAGAAGACGATATCAAGGAACGGATTACTAAACATTTTCATTTTTCACAGATGCAGACATTACTCTTCCTTCTTTGCCTCCTTCATTCACTTAACCCTACTTACCCTATCTACGCATCCGTCTGCGATTGTAACAACATGAAAATACGAGGAATCCTAGACTTCGAATTGCCTTACTACTGTGACAATGAAAAACCAGAAACACAACATTTACCAAGGATACCAACTACTTACACCTTAGTAACCAAGCAAAAACCAGCAGCCACTTGGAAAGGATGGACATGTCGACAGTGGACTAAAACAAAGAAAATAACCGGATCGTTCTGGATCGGATCCTTCGATACAGTTTACTCCCAAGAAACAATACTAATCACCCCTTTGGAATGCTGGCGGATGGTCAACGATAAAAAATGTGGCGACAATAATATGCAAACCGGACCGACGGGACTCAGTTTCACAGCCACTCCTACAGGAGAAGGTAAATGGTACGCCATCAAGGAATACCAAACACTCAACTGTATAGCGGAACAGATCACGCTACGTCAGGAGAAACCAGATAGTCCAATCGAAAGCCCTTTCGGATTACTAAACACCACCCAACAGGAAGGACAATTCATCCAAAATCAAAATACAATCGTGTGGGGAGAAAGAACAACCAACAGTTCATACACTCAGACGCTACTAAAAGGGAAAGGATACCTGGAACTTCCTCGAGAACCGGAGTCGGATAACTCCAGCCGCCTTTACGACACCAGTCGGCAGATTGAAATATCTTTTCTTAACAAACCAGATACGGATATCGTACCAGTAGGACATAAAGTGGTTGGAATCCCTCTAACGTACTTGACGTTTCCTGCAGAAACAACAAAAATTTTGTATGAAATGTTCAAGAACACAATCGCAACATGCCTTAAAAATACCAACCTTGCCACACCCGTGTTCGAAGACTACAGAGAGTTGTACAAATCCAGACCACAACGTTCAGTTCTTCAAGAAGTTCACTTTCTCTTCGACACCCAAGTCGAAGACGAACAACTTGGGATTCGTCTCTACAGTATTTCATACGCCTGGGGAACTCTAAGATTGGCACATAGAAGACCAAAGATAATCAAGGAAGATGGAAAAATCGTACAAAAGGATACAACAATATACATTATTTACGAGTCCGGAAGCAGACCCTTTGACAACGTACAGTCAACTTTCAAAGGACGACCCTCTCCCATCAGGATCGAAATTTGAGTACATTGTCGACCAAACGATACGCGTACAAAATACTCACATCTGCATCACGGAGACAACCCACGATTACGTATTTGTTGGAGCCTGTTCGGAGGAATCAACGAGATGGATTTTAGAAAAAGAGAACAGCTACCTAATTTCCCAAGAATCAGAAATGTGTCTTACCGTAGGGGTCGACGAAACCTTAAAATTGGAAAAGTGTGCTTTGGAAGGAGATACCAGAAAAAACCAGCCGTGGTTCTTTCAAACAATGAATACCAATCCGGATGTTATAGAAAATTTTCCCGACGTAACATTGCAGGATATTCAAGAAGTCCGATTAGAACAACATAGAGCAATTACAACCACAATCAGCTCACCCATATTTGGCGGTATCTTGAAAGCAAATCACGGCAGTGGAAACATCATCTGGGACATGATCGCCTGGGGATTGTTGAAAAATTGACAATATGCAAACGGGAAATGTGTCACACATCATGGGCTTGAAAAACAACTAACCATGGAAGATTGTGACGCAGATTGGACAAAATGTCAAGAAGAACTAAAAACATTTATCACAATTAACGATCCCCTGGTGCAATCACAAGTATCCGTAGGAAACTGCAGTAAAGCAACTAACAAAGGCCAAGCTTTCGAGTATACGTCTGATTTCACCATCAGACCGTTCAACACTAATGCTTGCGTCAAGGCAAACACAACAATGCTTATTCTGCAGGAATGTGCCAACACCAGTTCAATTTGGGGCACTTTCGAACACACAGGACAGCTCATGGCAACAGACAGACCTGGCCTACATTCACCGGCGTCAGACAGAAAATGTCTCACACTAAAAGTAGCACTACCAATTCCTTGTCCTCGGGTCGAAATCGAGCAAAGAAACGAGACGGCGAAGAAAACAACAACGCCCCCATCAGATGCAAAACATCATCAAAATTGCCCCGATGGCGCAACAAAAATTGTAAAGAGTCAACCTCCATTTTATAACTCAAAACAAACGACACGAAACGACAACGAACGACAGAAAACCAAGAACCTACGTAAAAGAACGGCAAGAAAAAACTAAAAGAAGAGAAGAGAAGAAAAGCATACAAGAAAGATGATTGATGAATGATTGAAATCTGTAGTAGCATTTCAGTAGAAAGGAACGTAGTCCATCAATATTAACTAACACTTTATTAGCCTAAAGACAATGAATAACGGTACGGGAAACATATCTTGTATTTTGTGCCTCATACTGTAGCCCAACAAACAAGAATAACGGTGAAGGAAAGAAAGTAGGTGACGGGAAAAAACAAGTTTTCACCTAAACATTGCCACGCCACATGCCGAAGAGAAGTAAGGAGAAGAAGAAAATCAGAAGAAAAAGAGGAAAATTGGAGGACCAATTTCTTCTTGCCGAAGGGGGGAAGGAATGTAATAGACCACAGCAACTCCTCCCAGCAACAGCAGCCCCACCCAGCAAGAAGGTCGTTACGAAGGCAACCTTCCCTGCGGATAATAGTTAATGATAAAAGTAAAAGTTATTGTAAACCCCTCCCTTTTTAACCTTCAATCTTTTGGTATATAAGCGTATGGTTGTATCGTCTTAAGAAGAGTTAGTTTACTGGCAAATACACAGTCTAGAAACTATTACAAACTCATGGTATCACAGTGTATTCACATTGAATACAAGTATATTTGATCCTGTTTACATATAGAAGTTAAAACTCATGGTATCGCAGTGTATTCACATTGAATACAAGTATATTTGATTCTGTTTACATGTAGATGTATAAACTCATAATATAACAGTGTATTCACATAGAATACAAGTATATTTGACTCTGTTTACATGTAGAAGTATAAACTCATAATATAACAGTGTATTCACATTGAATACAAGTATATTTGATTCTGTTTACATGTAGAATTATAAACTGATAATATAACAGTGTATTCACATGGAATACAAGTTTATTTGATTCTGTTTACATGTAGAAGTATAAACTCATAAAATAACAATGTATTCACATTAAATACAAGTATATTTGATCCTGTTTACATATAGAAGTAAAAACTTATGGTATCACAGTGTAATCACATTGAATACAAGTATATTTGATTCTGTTTACATGTAGAAGTATAAACTTATAATATAACAGTGTATTCACATTGAATACAAGTATATTTGATTCTGTTTACATGTAGAAGTATAAACTCATAATATAACAGTGTATTCACATTAAATACAAGTATATTTGATCCTGTTTACATATAAAAGTAAAAACTCATGGTATCACAGTGTAATCACATTGTATACAAGTATATTTGATTCTGTTTACATGTAGAAGAATAAACTCATAATATAACAGTGTATTCACATTGAATACAAGTATATTTGATTCTGTTTACATGTGGAAGTATAAACTCATAATATAACAGTGTATTCACATTGAATACAAGAATAATTGATTCTGTTTACATGTAGAATTATAAGCTCATAATATAATAGTGTATTCACATTGAATACAAGTATATTGATTCTGTTTACATGTAGAAATATAAACTCATAATATAACAGTGTATTCACATTGAATACAAGTATATTTGATCCTGTTTACATATAGAAGTAAAAACTCATGGTATCACAGTGTAATCACATTGAATACAAGTATATTTGATTCTGTTTACATGTAGAAGTATAAACTTATAATATAACAGTGTATTCACATTGAATACAAGTATATTTGATTCTGTTTACATGCAGAAGTATAATCTCATAATATAATAGTGTATTCACATTGAATACAAGTATATTTGATTCTGTTTACATGTAGAATTATAAACTTATAATAAAACAGTGTATTCACATTGAATAAAAGTATATTTGATCCTGTTTACATATACAAATAAAAACTCATGGTATAACAGTGTATTCACATTGAATACAAGTATATTTGATTCTGTTTACATGTAGAAGTATAAACTCATAATATAACAGTGTATTCACATTAAATACAAGTATATTTGATCCTGTTTACATATAAAAGTAAAAACTCATGGTATCACAGTGTAATCACATTGTATACAAGTATATTTGATTCTGTTTACATGTAGAAGAATAAACTCATAATATAACAGTGTATTCACATTGAATACAAGTATATTTGATTCTGTTTACATGTGGAAGTATAAACTCATAATATAACAGTGTATTCGCATTGAATACAAGAATAATTGATTCTGTTTACATGTAGAAGTATAAGCTCATAATATAATAGTGTATTCACATTGAATACAAGTATATTTGATTCTGTTTACATGTAGAAATATAAACTCATAATATAACAGTGTATTCACATTGAATACAAGTATATTTGATCCTGTTTACATATAGAAGTAAAAACTCATGGCATCACAGTGTATTCACATTGAATACAAGTATATTTGATCCTGTTTACATATAGAAGTAAAAACTCATGGTATCACAGTGTATTCACATTGAATACAAGTATATTTGATTCTGTTTACATGTAGAAGTATAAACTCATAATATAACAGTGTGTTCACATTGAATACAAGTATATTTGATCCTGTTTACATATAGAAGTAAAAACTCATGGTATCACAGTGTATTCACATTGAATACAAGTAAATTTGATTCTGTTTACATGTAGAAGTATAAACTCATAATATAACAGTTTTTTCACATTGAATACAAGTATATTTTATTCTGTTTACATGTAGAAGTATAAACTCATAAAATTACAGTGTATTCACATTGAATACAAGTATATTTGATCCTGTTTACATATAGAAGTAAAAACTCATGGTATCACAGTGTATTCACATTGAATACAAGTATATTTGATTCTGTTTACATGTGGAAGTATAAACTCATAACATAACAGTGTATTCACATTGAATACAAGAATAATTGATTCTATTTACATGTAGAAATATAAGCTCATAATATAATAGTGTATTCACATTGAATACAAGTATATTTGATTCTGTTTACATGTAGAAGTATAAACTCATAAAATAACAGTGTATTCACATTAAATACAAGTATATTTGATCCTGTTTACATATAGAATTATAAACTTATAATAAAACAGTGTATTCACATTGAATAAAAGTATATTTGATCCTGTTTACATATACAAGTAAAAACTCATGGTATAACAGTGTATTCACATTGAATACAAGTATATTTGATTCTGTTTACATGTAGAAGTATAAACTCATAATACAACAGTGTGTTCACATTGAATACAAGTATATTTGATTCTGTTTACATATAGAAGTAAAAACTCATGGTATCACAGTGTAATCACATTGAATACAAGTATATTTGATTCTGTTTACATGTAGAAGTATAAACTTATAATATAACAGTGTATTCACATTGAATACAAGTATATTTGATTCTGTTTACATGTAGAAGTATAATCTCATAATATAATAGTGTATTCACATTGAATACAAGTATATTTGATTCTGTTTACATGTAGAATTATAAACTTATAATAAAACAGTGTATTCACATTGAATAAAAGTATATTTGATCCTGTTTATATATACAAATAAAAACTCATGGTATAACAGTGTATTCACATTGAATACAAGTATATTTGATTCTGTTTACATGTAGAAGTATAAACTCATAATATAACAGTGTATTCACATTAAATACAAGTATATTTGATCCTGTTTACATATAAAAGTAAAAACTCATGGTATCACAGTGTAATAACATTGTATACAAGTATATTTGATTCTGTTTACATGTAGAAGAATAAACTCATAATATAACAGTGTATTCACATTGAATACAAGTATATTTGATTCTGTTTACATGTGGAAGTATAAACTCATAATATAACAGTGTATTCACATTGAATACAAGAATAATTGATTCTGTTTACATGTAGAAGTATAAGCTCATAATATAATAGTGTATTCACATTGAATACAAGTATATTTGATTCTGTTTACATGTAGAAATATAAACTCATAATATAACAGTGTATTCACATTGAATACAAGTATATTTGATCCTGTTTACATATAGAAGTAAAAACTCATGGCATCACAGTGTATTCACATTGAATACAAGTATATTTGATCCTGTTTACATATAGAAATAAAAACTCATGGTATCACAGTGTATTCACATTGAATACAAGTATATTTGATTCTGTTTACATGTAGAAGTATAAACTCATAATATAACAGTGTGTTCACATTGAATACAAGTATATTTGATCCTGTTTACATATAGAAGTAAAAACTCATGGTATCACAGTGTATTCACATTGAATACAAGTAAATTTGATTCTGTTTACATGTAGAAGTATAAACTCATAATATAACAGTGTGTTCACATTGAATACAAGTATATTTTATTCTGTTTACATGTAGAAGTATAAACTCATAAAATTACAGTGTATTCACATTGAATACAAGTAAATTTTATCCTGTTTACATATAGAAGTAAAAACTCATGGTATCACAGTGTATTCACATTGAATACAAGTATATTTGATTCTGTTTACATGTGGAAGTATAAACTCATAACATAACAGTGTATTCACATTGAATACAAGAATAATTGATTCTATTTACATGTAGAAATATAAGCTCATAATATAATAGTGTATTCAGATTGAATACAAGTATATTTGATTCTGTTTACATATAGAATTATAAACTTATAATAAAACAGTGTATTCACATTGAATAAAAGTATATTTGATCCTGTTTACATATACAAGTAAAAACTCATGGTATAACAGTGTATTCACATTGAATACAAGTATATTTGATTCTGTTTACATGTAGAAGTATAAGCTCATAATATAATAGTGTATTCACATTGAATACAAGTATATTTGATTCTGTTTACATGTAGAAATATAAACTCATAATATAACAGTGTATTCACATTGAATACAAGTATATTTGATCCTTTTTACATATAGAAGTAAAAACTCATGGCATCACAGTGTATTCACATTGTATACAAGTATATTTGATCCTGTTTACATATAGAAGTAAAAACTCATGGTATCACAGTGTATTCACATTGAATACAAGTAAATTTGATTCTGTTTACATGTAGAAGTATAAACTCATAATACAACAGTGTGTTCACATTGAATACAAGTATATTGTCACGTGGAGATCACGTGACATACGCGTGAGACACACCACACACTCACCTCCTTCTTGGAAACAAGCAAGGGCGAATGTACGAGTACATTCGACCTTGTTTTGTCTGAATGTTGCGGTAGCATCACAGGACGCTTGCACCTTCTCTAACGCTTCGGGGAAACAAGCAAGGGCGAATGTACTCGAACGTTCGGCCTTGCTTTGTAGTAAATGGTTAAGGGTATCTTCTTCTTTTGTAGAAACAAGCAAGGGCGGATGTACTCGTACAACCGACCTTGCTCAGTAATAAGTCATACGGGTTATTTCGATTGTTCGTAGAGACAGCAAGGGCGAAAGCACTCGATGATTCAACCTTGCTGTTCACCTACCATAAATAGGCGGTGTAGTGTCTCTTGAATGCAATGTTCTTACTTGACGTCTTACCGTGTGGACGTCCTAATACACTCTGTTACACATCACCCCCAAGTGTAACAAATGGTGGAGATGCAGCATTACTAAGGAGACAAGGCAAGGAAGTTTATCTTATAGTATTATTCATTGTCAGAGGCGAAAATCGTTTAGGGGCTCTACCACAAGCGGTTTAACCAACGGGTTGTGCCAAATCTTAAATTGTTGGATACGGAGCCACGTTTTCGGCTGACAGTGGGGAAGACTATTTGGTTTCTATTAGCTTTCTCTCAAGGAAATCGTTTATTGCTGTGACAAGATTTTGAGGTATTGTAATGCAGAAAGACATTAATCATGTTTTTTTGCCGGAGGTAAATGAGAAAGTCATCGAATCGACGTTGGCCTAGTTGTCCAAGGGATCTGAGCAGACGTTTACACCCCTTTGCCTCCATCTACGCGCCCGGTACCGGAACAGCATCTGGAAGAAAAAACTGTTGAGCCGGACAGCACAGAGGACGTAGTGGGAAGTGGGCAGCGGATAATCCAGGCGGAAAAAGGTTGGAGAGTACTGCGAAAGATCTTGAAGAATCTTACGTAGACAAGAGTATTGAGGCAGTTAAAGAAGGTAGCGAAAAAAGTGAAGACGACGAGTTGGAGAGTACTGCGAAAGATCTTGAAGAATCTAACGTAGACAAGAGTATTGACGACGCACACGAAAGTAGCGAAGAAAGCGAAGAAGAGGAAAACGGGGACAGCACTGACGAGGAGCAGTTATTTGCAGATACCGATAGTGATTCAGGTACTGGCATTATGCCTCCTCAGATAAAGTTTTTGAGTCCCAAGGTCTTTAAGGCAACGCCGGAAGATGACGCCTTCGACTGGCTTGAGCGTTACGAGTCAACGGGAGCGTACAATCAATGGGGCGATACGGAGCTAAGGGCGAATTTCAGCATGTATCTGGATGGAGCGGCAAGAAAATGGTACCTGTGCTCCACACTTCCGACGGAGTGGCGTGATTTACCCATACGACCGGGGGTTGGCCTCAACGCAGCTGATCTTCCGGCAGTAACTGGAGTCAGAACACTGTTTTTGAAAGAATTTCAGCAACAAAACTACAAGCTGTTCCAGGAAACACGCTTGCGGAACCGGGTTCAAGGTATCGAAGAAGCGACAACTAACTACTATTACGATGTTATTGATCTTTGTAGGGTGGTGGATCCAACAATGGCGGAAGCCACCAAAGTCGACTATCTTTTTTGGGGGATTACGGCCCTCGTTGGTCGAAAAATTGTACCCGTTACAACCCAAAACAGGCGAAGAATTTTTAGAGGCGGCGAAACGGTTTACTGATGCCAAGCTCTTGGCCAATAGACGAAACTGGCCGGACGCGGTGCTCGGGGTGGCAGCAACCAGAGTGGCGGATGTTCCAATTGATTTCATTCGGACCCTTCCAAAACCAGCTCCAACTGTGGCTGATACGGAATTATGGAAAGTAATTAAAGAACTGCAAGGTGCGGTAGAAAGTTTGAAGATTCAAGCAACTCCACCTCCGAAGAGACCAGGAAACGAGAAGACAGTTACGTGGGGAGAGTCGGAGAGAATCTACAGAAACAATAACGGAGTACTCAAATGCTACTGTTGTAACGGAACGGGGCACATGGCCCGGAATTGTTGGGAAAATCCGCAATCTGCTCGTTTCCGACAACGATCCTACTCAGGTCCTCCTGGCCCACAGAGAGGGCCGTTGGGTCCTCCCGCGCCAATCAACATCGTGTCCCAGCTAGCCGAGACGACTGCAGATTCATCAACACAGGAGGAGATAAAAGAGCAACCTATCCTTAGAGTAGATTTCAGCAAGCTGATCAGAGAAGAAGTCACTTGTGGAACACGGCAAGTAATGGCAGTCGTCGACACACAGGGGCAGCACTGACAGTTATATCACCGGAGCTGCTACGTGCATCCCAGTTTGTGCTGCGTCCATGGGACGGACCGCGGGTGGTGATGGCTAATGGAGAACAAGCAACGTTGATGGGAGCAGCCACCATTTCGGTCAACCACAAAATGGGAACAGCAACTGGCGAAGCGGTGGTATTTGGGATGGACGGAATTGATTTGATTTTGGGCAATGATTTCCTGAAACAGTATGGCAAAGTACAAATTGATTATCGAGAGCCGAAGGCCTCAATTACTTTTGGAGATCAGCCTCTTGCAGCCATTACATCGCAGCGGACAGATCACCAAACACGGTCGGTTAAATTGATTACCAACGCTGATGTAACAATCCCTTCTTTCTCAGTGGCCAATGTGATGACAGTAGCGCCAGCTTTACAGGCGGAGAACTTTTGTTTCGAACCATCAGGAAAACTTCTACAAACCAAGGGAGTGTCGGTGGGACACGCGTTACTGGCAGCCAAAGTGGATTTCACCCCGTTGGCCAATTTAACGTCGACTAGCGTGTGGATTCCAAAGGGGACGACATTGGGAGTCATCAGTGGCTACGACGGAGAAGTGCTGAGCTGTGGCCTAACGACAAAAGAAGAGAACTCCCCAATGACCAGACCACCAACAAAGGAAGAAGTGAATCAGCAGAGGACACTCATAGACGACCTCAAAAAACAAGTCAATCATGGCATTCCGAAAGACAAACGTGAAAAAATGTTCCAATTGCTAGAAGAAAATTTGGAATGTTTTGCGGCACACGCTTCGGAAGTAGGCCGCTGCAACATATCTGAACATAACATTGAAACGGGAGATTCCCCGCCAATCCATCAGGCCCCGTATGCCAGCGCGTAGAAGGCTAGAACCATCGTGAACGAACAAGTAAAAAGTTTGGAAGAGGCGGGAATTATCGAAATTTCGGACAGCTCGTGGTCCGCACCGGTGGTGCTAATCAGAAAGAAGGATGGAACATGGAGATTCTGTGTCGATTACAGAAAGCTGAATTCGGTCACGGTACGGGATGTTTATCCTCTACCAAGAATTGCGGATGTGCTGAGCCGATTGGAAGGAGCAGAATTTTTTTCCATCCTCGACTTACAAGCCGGATATCATCAGATTCCGGTGAGAGACGAGGACCGTCACAAGACTGCCTTTATTACGGCTGATGGGTTGTACCAGTTCAAGGTACTCCCATTTGGCCTATCGAACGGTCCCAGTTCATTCCAGCGGTCCATGGATATTATACTGGCCGGACTTCGATGGACAGCGTGCCTCGTCTACTTGGATGATGTTATAGTGTACTCGTCAACAATCGACCTCCATGTCGAACGACTAAGGTTGGTATTGGAGAGTTTAAAGAAAGCGGGCCTTAAGTTGAAGGTGTCCAAATGTCATTTTGCGGAAACCAGTTTGAAAGTATTAGGTCATGTAGTGGATGCGGATGGTATTCGTCCAGACCCGGACAAATTAGCAGCGGTAAAGGAGTTCCCACCGTGCAACGAAGGAAAGACGGTGCCTCTTAAAGTGAAGAAAGTACAGAGCTATCTTGGCCTGTGCTCTTATTATCGTCCACACATCAAAGATTTTTCTATAATTGCACGCCCGTTAATTTTGTTAACCAAAAAGGATGCAGTGTTTGATTGGGGTCCTGACCAGGAGTCCAGCTTCAACACACTGAAGCAAGCGCTGCTTGCAGCCCCAGTCCTGGCTCATCCGAATTATGACCTACCAATGGAAATCATTCCCGATGCCTGTGGCTACGGCATTGGTGCGGTATTGGCACAACGAGTGGAAGGGCAAGAACATCCGTTGGCCTATGCCAGCCGCCTGTTAAGCAGCTCCGAAATAAACTACAGCATCACCGAGAAAGAATGCCTGGCCTTGGTTTGGGCCTTAAAAAAATTTAAAGGTTATGTATGGGGATGCAAGATCGTGGTAGTTACAGACCACCAGGCGCTGTGTTGGTTGTTAACCAAACGAGATCTCGCTGGACGGCTAGCCCGTTGGAGCTTGTCGATACAGGAGTATGACATCGAAATCCGGTATAGAAGCGGAAAACTCCATGACAACGCAGATTGCCTCTCGCGATGCCCTTTACCCGTGACCGAAGACCAAGAAGAAGATCGCTGTGTGGCCATTGGACTTGTGGGGAGTGGCAGATCGGTGGATTTTGGACCGGAGGAAGAATTCGTTGCGGAGCAGCGTCGGGTCCCGCGGTGGCGTAGTCTGATGGACCAGTTGGAAGCAGGTCGTGCAACGTTAAAAAACTTCTGTCTATTCAATGGGCGACTATGCTTACAGACCATTAAAAACGGTAAACAGTATCGTCGCCTGTGCGTCCCACGTTCCTTTCGGGAACGCGTCGTAAAGGCATACCATGACGACTTGATATCAGGGCATATGGGAGTTCGACGCACCCTAACGAAAATTGCTAATCGATTCTTTTGGGAGCGTTTGGCGATTGATGTTACGAATTATGTGCAATCATGTCCTAATTGCCAGGGTCGAAAAGGAGTGAACAAACGGCCAGCCGGTTTCCTGCAGTGTATTCAGGTGGCACGTCCATTTCAAAAGGTGGGAATCGACCTCTTAGGTCCGTTTCCTATGTCCAACACCGGAAATAAGATGATCATCGTTGCTGTTGACTACTTAACGAAGTGGGTGGAACTACGGGCCATGCCCAACGGAAAGGCGGATATGGTGGCAACATTTTTCGTTGAACAAATTGTGCTGCGTCATGGAGCACCGAAATCCATCATTTCGGATCAAGGGAAATGTTTTATAGCTGAGCTTACCCAAGAAGTCATGAAGAATCTTGGAACCAACCACAAGACAACGTCAAGTTACCATCCACAGGCAAACGGATTGGTTGAGCGAATGAATCACACCTTGGCGGCTATGCTCTCAATGTATGTCAGCGCGGACCATAGAGACTGGGACGAGGCATTACCTTACGTGTGTTTTGCTTACAACACGGCGCGGCAGGAATCTACGGGATATTCACCATTTTTTTTGCTTTACGGGCGTGAACCAATGTTACCTATTGATTTGGAATTAGGTGCGGATGCCAACCCTCGGCTGGTTACGTCGGGAACGGCTCCGGATTATGCAACCCAGGTTGTGACCGAATTGGCGAAGGCTCGAGCATTGGTGCACACGCGATTGGGAGTCGCCCAGGACAACCAGCGACGAGAGTATGACAGTGGACACAGAGAGCTTCAATTTCAAGTAGGAGACCAAGTCCTGGTGTACAAACCCTTTCGAAAAGTAAAACGAGCAGAAAAATTGCTTCATCGCTGGCAAGGACCGTTCAAAGTGATCCGACAGACAACTCCCGTGAACTACGAAGTGAAGTTAAGTTCCGGATCAAGAAAATCGGAGATTGTGCACGTCGTAAAAATGAAACTTTTTCACGACTTGGTCGAACGAGGTCCAAATTTGAATACGGAATCCACAGAGGCGACACGTGAGACACCTCTACCAAACGCCCCTCAACCACCTGTGAGGATTCATCGGGAGACGGGTACGGATAATGGAAACCACGGTGAGAGGGCTGCAGTTTTATCCGACAACAGCGTCCATCCAGTACCGTCATCTGGGGGAGTTCGTCAGCCAGAGACAGCAAGCAGGCCGGCCCGCCTCCCCACAAGGATACAGCCGGCTCGTCGAGCTGGTCGACCGAATCGTTACCTCGCTTTGTTGCTACCTTACACAATTTGTGTATTGACCTTTCTCGGGTCAGTCAATGTAGATGCGTTGCTTGTCCGAGACACCGTGATTTTCAATGAAAAACCGGGTGTCGCGTTCGGAGAATCATTCTGGACAGTCATAACAGACCTCGATATACGACCGGCAGAGGCAGTGGTTCAGACATTGAAAGTGAGGCTGAAGGAGTACGCGGACATGGCCGTTAAGTGCCGTCAAACAGGAAATCAACAAGGTGCATCGGCGGCCAAAAAACTTGATGTCAAGTGTCATTGGTTTGAACGTGAATTAAATCAATCCGAACATCGACTAGCAACTTTTCGGGACGCCATTGGTTCTCCTTCCAAACAACGTCGAGCGGTGATCGATGGCGGCGGATCAGCGTTAAAGTGGCTGTTCGGAGTAGCCACCCAGGCTGATCTCGCTGGATTGAATAAGAAGATCACCGGCCTTACACACCGGGAAAATGAAATAGTCCATTTGATGGACCAGCAGGCAACTGTAGTGAACGAATCACTTTGGGAGATCCGGACAAATACCAAGCTGATCCAGGAGTTGGAAGGGCAAACGGCGGAACTAACAAAGAATTACAAAAATTTGCTTGGACGAATGGCAGAGCGTCAAGCTTACATGATCGAGTATTTCGATTTTTTCATCAATCTAGACACAGCATTCGAGTCGATGGAAGCGAGCCTGCAGTGGCTTCGAGACTTGGCAGACGCTCTTGACGAAGGGTTGGCCCTCTTGGCAAACGGCCGATTAGCGCCTCAGATATTTCCACCTGCTCAAATGGCTTCGGTGTTGAAAGCAGTTAATCGACAACTACCCTTGGGTTGGGCAGTATCGAGTGAAGAATTATGGGTGACCTATCGTGAAGCTATGGTGACGGTGGCAGCGGTGGAGGGACGTTTTCGTCTCTTTATCAAAATTCCGATCTACGATCACGCACAGCAGTATACCCTGTTTGAAATTTTCAGTTTACCACGAGCAACAGACAATGGCACCCATGGAGTGGCGATCGGGGACCTACCGAATTTTCTGGCCGTTTCCACAGATTTGGAGACTTTTATTGAACTTTCGACTGCCGACGTTCGGGGTTGCAAACAATTGGAACGATTAATTTGTAATTTTCATACAGGTTTAGGAAAACGGGGAGCACGGAGATCCTGTGCGATTTCGTTATTCACCAATGACGCCAACCGTAAGCTAACGCAATGCAGACAACAATTTAAAGAATGGAAAGGATCCGAAGTAGCTTATCTTGGAGAGAATCGCTGGGTGTTCTCAGCCGTTACAGCTCATGAAGTGGTGTTCTCATGTCCGATCGGTAGCAGCCAAGGGCCCCCGCAATCACTGTTGCTGCCTCCGTTTGGGATTTTTGATGTCCCTCCTGGATGTACGGCTCGAACGGAAGACTGGGTCTTCCCCGCCAGTTTAGACGGACGATTGGAGGCCTCGTTAGATCCTCTGGTGGCACCCACGCTGGCCGCAGTGGGGTTTAATGTAACAACGTTCAAATCGGTCGCCATCATTGAGCTCCCGAAGGCGAATGCCACATCAATTAATTTCATCAGCGACCTACTGCGCCGAAACGACGGCGCTCGTGCGTCGTCTGAAATGACAGGATTCCAGATTCAATAGTTAATGAAGAAGACGACCGAAGAATTTCAGCTGTCGGAGCCAAGATATCCGTTTGAACTTCTGATCATGTTACTATTACTAGTGGTGGCAACAACTTATCTCAGTTACCAAACTGTTTGGCTGAGAGGCCGTATGAGGGCCCACGAACAATTAGATGTTCAAGACGATCACTTCCTACCGCACCTCGAACAGGTGGCGGAGGTTTGACACGACATTTCCTTTGTTTTTTTTTAATGCTTCTTTTGGGGTGTTTGTTTGGAATTTTTTGTTTTCGGGATTTTTTGTTTGTTCTTTATTTTGGTGTGTTGGGTTTTCTGATTTAGGGTTTTAATACTTTTTGGGGGTTACCGTTCTGGGGGTTTTATTTTTATCAAGCAGTCGGGGGCGACCACCTTCACGAGGGGGATCTGTCACGTGGAGATCACGTGACATACGCGTGAGACACACCACACACTCACCTCCTTCTTGGAAACAAGCAAGGGCGAATGTACGAGTACATTCGACCTTGTTTTGTCTGAATGTTGCGGTAGCATCACAGGACGCTTGCACCTTCTCTAACGCTTCGGGGAAACAAGCAAGGGCGAATGTACTCGAACGTTCGGCCTTGCTTTGTAGTAAATGGTTAAGGGTATCTTCTTCTTTTGTAGAAACAAGCAAGGGCGGATGTACTCGTACAACCGACCTTGCTCAGTAATAAGTCATACGGGTTATTTCGATTGTTCGTAGAGACAGCAAGGGCGAAAGCACTCGATGATTCAACCTTGCTGTTCACCTACCATAAATAGGCGGTGTAGTGTCTCTTGAATGCAATGTTCTTACTTGACGTCTTACCGTGTGGACGTCCTAATACACTCGTGTTACACATCACCCCCAAGTGTAACAATATTTGATTCTGTTTACACGTAGAAGTATAAACTCATAAAATTACAGTGTATTCACATTGAAAACAAGTATATTTGATCCTGTTTACATATAGAAGTAAAAACTCATGGTATCACAGTGTATTCACATTGAATACAAGTATATTTGATTCTGTTTACAAGTGGAAGTATAAACTCATAATATAACAGTGTATTCACATTGAATACAAGAATAATTGATTCTGTTTACATGTAGAAATATAAGCTCATAATATAATAGTGTATTCACATTGAATACAAGTATATTTGATTCTGTTTACATGTAGAAGAATAAACTCATAATATAACAGTGTATTTACATTGAATACAAGTATATTTGATCCTGTTTACATATAGAAGTAAAAACTCATGGTATCACAGTGTATTCACATTAAATACCTGTATATTTTATCCTGTTTACATAGAGAAGTAAAAACTCATGGCATCACAGTGTATTCACATTGAATACAAGTATATTTGATCCTGTTTACATATAGAAGTTAAAACTCATGGTATCGCAGTGTATTCACATTGAATACAAGTATATTTGATTCTGTTTACATGTAGAAGTAAAAACTCATGGTATCACACTGTATTAACATTGAATACAAGTATATTGGATTCTGTTTACATGTAGAAGTAGAAAATCATAATATAACATTGTATTCAGTTTAAATACAAGTATATTTAATCCTGTTTACATATAGAAGTAAAAACTCATGGCATCGCAGTGTATTCACATTGAATACAAGTATATTTGATTCTGTTTATATGTAGAAGTATAAACTCATAATATAACAGAGTATTCACATTGAATACAAGTATATTTGATCCTGTTTACATATAGAAGTAAAAACTTATGGTATCACAGTGTATTCACATTGAATACAAGTATATTTGATCCTGTTTACATATAGAAGTTAAACCTCATGGTATCACAGTGTATTCATATTGAATACACGTATATTTGATTCTGTTTACATATAGAAGTAAAAACTCATTATATAACAGTTGTATTCACATTGAATACAAGCATATTTGATCCTGTTTACATATAGAAGTAAAAACTCATGGTATCACAGTATATCCACATTGAAAACAAGTATATTTGATTCTGTTTACATATAGAAGTAAAAACTCATGGTAAAACAGAGTATTCACATTGAATACAAGTATATTTGATTCTGTTTACATAAAGAAGTAAAAACTGATTTTATAACAGTGTATTCACATTAAATACAAATATATTTGATTCTGTTTACATATTGAAGAAAAAACTCATTTTATAACAAATTATTCACATTGAATACAAGTATATTTGATCCTGCTTACGTATAAAAGTAAAAACTCATGGTATCACAGTGTATTCACATTGACTACAAGTAAATTTGATTCTGTTTACATGTAGAAGTATAAACTCACAATATAACAGTGTATTCAAATTGAATACAAGTATATTTGATCCTGTTTACATATAGAAGGTGAAACTCATGGTATCACAGTGTATTCACATTGAATACAAGTATATTTGATCCTGTTTACATGTAGAAGTATAAACTCATGATATAACAGTGTATTCACATTGAATACAAGTATATTTGATTCTATTCACATGTAGAAGTATAAACTCATGATATAACAGTGTATTCACATTGAATACAAGTATATTGGATTTTGTTTACCTGTAGAAGTATAAACTCATAAAATAACAGTGTATTCACATTGAATACAAGTATATTTGATCCTGTTTGCATATAGAAGTAAAAACACGTGGTATCACAGTGTATTTACATAGAATACAAGTATATTTGATTCTGTTTACATGTAAAAGTATAAACTCATAATATAACAGTGTATTCACATTGAATACAAGTATATTTGATCCTGTTTACATATAGAAGGTGAAACTCATGGTATCACAGTGTATTTACATTAAATACATGTATATTTGATCCTGTTTACATATAGAAGTGAAAACTCATGGTATCACAGTGTATTCACATTGAATACAAGTATATTTGATCCTGTTTACATATAGAAGGTGAAACTCATGGTATCACAGTGTATTCACATTGTATACAAGTATATTTGATTCTGTTTACATGTAGAAGTATAAACTCATAATATAACAGTGTATTGACATTGAATACAAGTATATTTGATCCTGTTTACATATAGAAGCAAAAACTCATGGTATCACAATTTATTCACATTGAATACAAGTATATTTGATCCTGTTTACATATAGAAATAAAAACTCATGGTACAACAGTGTATTCACATTGAATACAAGTATATTTGATTCTATTTACATGTAGAAGTATAAACTCATAATATAACAGTGTATTCACATTGAATACAAGTATATTTGATTCTGCCTACATGTAGAAGTATAAACTCATAATATAACAGTGTATTCACATTGAATACAAGCATATTTCATCCTGTTTACATATAGAAAAAAAAACTCATGGTATAACAGTGTATTCATATTGAATACAAGTATATTTGATTCTGTTTACATATAGAAGTATAAACTCATAATATAACAGTGTATTCACATTGAATACAAATATATTTGATCCTTTTTACATATAGAAGTAAAATCTCATGGTATCACAGTTTATTCACATTGAATACAAGTATATTTGATCCTGTTTACATGTAGAAGTATAAACTCATAATATAACAGTGTATTCACATTGAATACATGTTTATTTGATCCTGTTTACATATAGAAGTTAAGACTCATGGTATCACAGTGTATTCACATTGAATACAAGTATATTTGATTCTGTTTACATGTAGAAGTATAAACCCATAATATAACAGTGTATTCACATTTAATACAAGTATATTTGAAACTGTTTACATATAGAAGTATAAACTCATAATATAACAGTGTATTCACATTTAATACAAGTATATTTGATTCTGTTTACATGTAGAAGTATAAACTCATGGTATGACAGTGTATACACATTGAATACAAGTATGTTTGATCCTGCTTGCATATAGAAGTAAAAACACGTGGTATCAAAGTGTATTCACATTGAATACAAGTATATTTGATTCTGTTTACATATACAAGTAAAAACTCATGGTATAACAGTGTATTTACATTGAATGCAAGTATATTTGATCCTGTTTACATTTAGAAGAAAAAACTCATAATATAACAGTTTATGCACATTGAATACAAGTATATTTGATCCTGTTTACATCTAGAAGGTAAAACTCATAGTATTACAGTGTATTCACATTGAATACAAGTATATTTGATTCTGTTTACATGTAGATGTATAAACTCATAATATAACAGTGTATTCACATTAAATACAAGTTTATTTGATCCTGTTTACATATAAAAGTAAAGACTCATGGTATCACAGTGTATTCACATTGAATACAAGTATATTTGATTCTGTTTACATGTAGAAGTATAAACTCATAATATAACAGTGTATTCACATTGAATACAAGTATATTTGATCCTGTTTACATATTATAAAACTCATGGTATCACAGTGTATTCAGATTGAATACAAGTATAGATGATTCTGTTTACATGTAGAAGTATAAACTCATAATATAACAATGTATTCATATTGAATACAAGTATATTTAATCCTGTTTACATATAGAAGTAAAAACTCATGGTATAACAGTGTATTTACATTGAATACAAGTATATTTGATCCTGTTTACATGTAGAAGTATAAACTCATAATATAACAGTGTATGCACATTGAATACAAGTATATTTGATCCTGTTTACATATAGAAGTTAAAACTCATGGTATCACATTGTATTCACATTGAATACAAGTATATTTGATTCTGTTTAGATGTAGAAGTATAAACTCATAATATAACAGTGTATTCACATTGAATACATGTTTATTTGATCCTGTTTACATATTGAAGTAAAGACTCATGGTATCACAGTGTATTCACATTGAATACAAGTATATTTGATTCTGTTTACATGTAGAAGTATAAACTCATAATATAACAGTGTATTCACATTGAATACATGTTTATTTGATCCTGTTTACATATAGAAGTTAAGACTCATGGTATCACAGTGTATTCACATTGAATACAAGTATATTTGATTCTGTTTACATGTAGAAGTATAAACCCATAATATAACAGTGTATTCACATTGAATACAAGTATATTTGATTCTGTTTACATGTAGAAGTATAAACTCATAAAATAACAGTGTATTCACATTTAATACAAGTATATTTGAAACTGTTTACATATAGAAGTATAAACTCATAATATAACAGTGTATTCACATTTAATACAAGTATATTTGATTCTGTTTACATGTAGAAGTATAAACTCATGGTATGACAGTGTATACACATTGAATACAAGTATGTTTGATCCTGCTTGCATATAGAAGTAAAAACACGTGGTATCAAAGTGTATTCACATTGAATACAAGTATATTTGATTCTGTTTACATATACAAGTAAAAACTCATGGTATAACAGTGTATTTACATTGAATGCAAGTATATTTGATCCTGTTTACATGTAGAAGTAAAAACTCATAATATAACAGTTTATGCACATTGAATACAAGTATATTTGATCCTGTTTACATCTAGAAGGTAAAACTCATAGTATTACAGTGTATTCACATTGAATACAAGTATATTTGATTCTGTTTACATGTAGAAGTATAAACTCATAATATAACAGTGTATTCACATTAAATACAAGTTTATTTGATCCTGTTTACATATAAAAGTAAAGACTCATGGTATCACAGTGTATTCACATTGAATACAAGTATATTTGATTCTGTTTACATGTAGAAGTATAAACTCATAATATAACAGTGTATTCACATTGAATACAAGTATATTTGATCCTGTTTACATATAGAAGGTAAAACTCATGGTATCACAGTGTATTCAGATTGAATACAAGTATAGATGATTCTGTTTACATGTAGAAGTATAAACTCATAATATAACAATGTATTCACATTGAATACAAGTATATTTAATCCTGTTTACATATAGAAGTAAAAACTCATGGTATAACAGTGTATTTACATTGAATACAAGTATATTTGATCCTGTTTACATGTAGAAGTATAAACTCATAATATAACAGTGTATGCACATTGAATAAAGGTATATTTGATCCTGTTTACATATAGAAGTTAAAACTCATGGTATCACATTGTATTCACATTGAATACAAGTATATTTGATTCTGTTTAGATGTAGAAGTATAAACTCATAATATAACAGTGTATTCACATTGAATACATGTTTATTTGATCCTGTTTACATATTGAAGTAAAGACTCATGGTATCACAGTGTATTCACATTGAATACAAGTATATTTGATTCTGTTTACATGTAGAAGTATAAACTCATAATATAACAGTGTATTCATATTAAATACATGTTTATTTGATCCTGTTTACATATTGAAGTAAAGACTCATGGTATCACAGTGTATGCACATTGAATACAAGTATATTTGATCCTGTTTACATATAGAAGTTAAAACTCATGGTATCACATAGTATTCACATTGAATACAAGTATATTTGATTCTGTTTACATGTAGAAGTGTAAACTCATAATATAACAGTGTATTCACATTGAATACAAGTATATTTGATTCTGTTTACACGTAGAAGTATAAACTCATAATATAACAGTGTATTCTTATTAAATACAAGTATATTTGATCCTGTTTACAAATAGAAGTAAAAACTCATGGTATCACAATGTATTCACATTGAATACAAGTATATTTGATTCTGTTTACATGTAGAAGTATAAACTTATAATATAACAGTGTATTCACATTGAATACAATTATATTTTATCCTGTTTATAGATAGAAGTATAAACTCATGGTATCACAGTGTATTCACATTGAATACAAGTATATTTGATTCTGTTTACATGTGGAAGTAAAAACTCATAATATCACAGTGTATTCACATTCAATACAAGAATATTTGATCTTGTTTACATATAGAAGTAAAAACTCATGGTATCACAGTGTATTCATATTGAATACAAGTATATTGGATTCTGTTTACAAGTAAGGAAATAAACTCATGGTATCACAGTGTATTCACATTGAATACAAGTATATTTGATTCTGTTTATATGTAGAAGTATAAACTCATAATATAACAGTTTATTCACATTGAATACAAGTATATTTGATTCTGTTTACATGTAGAAGTATAAACTCATAATATAACAGTGTATTCACATTGAATACATGTTTATTTGATCCTGTTTACATATAGTAGTTAAGACTCATGGTATCACAGTGTATTCACATTGAATACAAGTATATTTGATTCTGTTTACATGTAGAAGTATAAACCCATAATATAACAGTGTATTCACATTGAATACAAGTATATTTGATTCTGTTTACATGTAGAAGTATAAACTCATAAAATAACAGTGTATTCACATTTAATACAAGTATATTTGAAACTGTTTACATATAGAAGTATGAACTCATAATATAACAGTGTATTCACATTTAATACAAGATGTAGAAGTATAAACTCATGGTATGACAGTGTATACACATTGAATACAAGTATGTTTGATCCTGCTTGCATATAGAAGTAAAAACACGTGGTATCAAAGTGTATTCACATTGAATACAAGTATATTTGATTCTGTTTACATATACAAGTAAAAACTCGTGGTATAACAGTGTATTTACATTGAATGCAAGTATATTTGATCCTGTTTACATGTAGAAGTAAAAACTCATAATATAACAGTTTATGCACATTGAATACAAGTATATTTGATCCTGTTTACATCTAGAAGGTAAAACTCATAGTATTACAGTGTATTCACATTGAATACAAGTATATTTGATTCTGTTTACATGTAGAAGTATAAACTCATAATATAACAGTGTATTCACATTGAATACAAGTTTATTTGATCCTGTTTACATATAAAAGTAAAGACTCATGGTATCACAGTGTATTCACATTGAATACAAGTATATTTGATTCTGTTTACATGTAGAAGTATAAACTCATAATATAACAGTGTATTCACATTGAATACAAGTATATTTGATCCTGTTTACATATAGAAGGTAAAACTCATGGTATCACAGTGTATTCAGATTGAATACAAGTATAGATGATTCTGTTTACATGTAGAAGTATAAACTCATAATATAACAATGTATTCACATTGAATACAAGTATATTTAATCCTGTTTACATATAGAAGTAAAAACTCATGGTATAACAGTGTATTTACATTGAATACAAGTATATTTGATCCTGTTTACATGTAGAAGTATAAACTCATAATATAACAGTGTATGCACATTGAATACAAGTATATTTGATCCTGTTTACATATAGAAGTTAAAACTCATGGTATCACATTGTATTCACATTGAATACAAGTATATTTGATTCTGTTTAGATGTAGAAGTATAAACTCATAATATAACAGTGTATTCACATTGAATACATGTTTATTTGATCCTGTTTACATATTGAAGTAAAGACTCATGGTATCACAGTGTATTCACATTGAATACAAGTATATTTGATTCTGTTTACATGTAGAAGTATAAACTCATAATATAACAGTGTATTCATATTAAATACATGTTTATTTGATCCTGTTTACATATTGAAGTAAAGACTCATGGTATCACAGTGTATGCACATTGAATACAAGTATATTTGATCCTGTTTACATATAGAAGTTAAAACTCATGGTATCACATTGTATTCACATTGAATACAAGTATATTTGATTCTGTTTACATGTAGAAGTGTAAACTCATAATATAACAGTGTATTCACATTGAATACAAGTATATTTGATTCTGTTTACACGTAGAAGTATAAACTCATAATATAACAGTGTATTCTTATTAAATACAAGTATATTTGATCCTGTTTACAAATAGAAGTAAAAACTCATGCTATCACAATGTATTCACATTGAATACAAGTATATTTGATTCTGTTTACATGTAGAAGTATAAACTTATAATATAACAGTGTATTCACATTGAATACAATTATATTTGATCCTGTTTATAGATAGAAGTATAAACTCATGGTATCACAGTGTATTCACATTGAATACAAGTATATTTGATTCTGTTTACATGTGGAAGTATAAACTCATAATATCACAGTGTATTCACATTCAATACAAGTATATTTGATCTTGTTTACATATAGAAGTAAAAACTCATGGTATCACAGTGTATTCATATTGAATACAAGTATATTGGATTCTGTTTACAAGTAAGGAAATAAACTCATGGTATCACAGTGTATTCACATTGAATACAAGTATATTTGATTCTGTTTACATGTAGAAGTATAAACTCATAATATAACAGTTTATTCACATTGAATACAAGTATATTTGATCCTCTTTACATACAGAAGTAAAAACTCATGGAATCACAGTGTATTCACATTGAATACAAGTATATTTGATTCTGTTTACATGTAGAAGTATAAACTGATAATACAACAGTGTATTTACATTGAATCAAAGTATATTTGATTCTGTTTACATGTAGAAGTATAAACTCATAATATAACAGTGTATTCACATTGAATACAAGTATATTTGATCCTGTTTACATATAGAAGTAAAAACTCATGGTATAACAGTGTATTCACATTGAATACAAGTATATTTGATCCTGTTTACATGTAGAAGTATAAACTCAAAATATAACAGTGTATTTACATTGAATACAATTATATTTGATTCTGCTTACATGTAGAAGTATAAACTCATGATATAGCAGTGTATTCACATTGAATACAAGTATATTTGATTCTGTTTACATGTAGAAGTATAAAATAATGGTATAACAGTGTATTCACAGTGAATACAAGTATATTTGATCCTGTTTACATATAGAAGTAAAAACTCAGGGTATAACAGTGTATTCACATTGAATACAAGTATATTTGATCCTGTTTACATGTAGAAGTATAAACTCATAATATAACAGTGTATTCACATTGAATACAAGTATATAGAAGTTAAAACTCATCGTATCACAGTGTATTCACATTGAATACAAGTATTTTTATCCTGTTTACATATAGAAGTTAAAACTCATGGTATCACAGTGTATTCACATTGAATACAAGTATATTTGATTCTGTTTACATGTAGAAGTATAAACTCATAATATAACAGTGTATTCACATTGAATACAAGTATATTTGATCCTGTTTGCATATAGAAGTAAAAACACGTGGTATCACAGTGTATTCACATTGAATACAAGTATATTTGATTCTGTTTACATGTAGAAGTATAAACTCATAATATAACAGTGTATTCACTTTAAATACAAGTACATTTGATCCTGTTTGCATATAGATGTAAAAACACGTGGTATCACAGTGTATTCCCGTTGAATACAAGTATATTTGATTCTGTTTACATGTAGAAGTATAAACTCATAATATAACAGTGTATTCACATTGAATACAAGTATTTTTATCCTGTTTACATATAGAAGTTAAAACTCATGGTATCACAGTGTATTCACATTGAATACAAGTATATTTGATTCTGTTTACATGTAGAAGTATAAACTCATAAAATAACAGTGTATTCACATTGAATACAAGTAAATTTTATCCTGTTTGCATATAGAAGTAAATCACGTGGTATCACAGTGTATTCACATTGAATACAAGTATATTTGATTCTGTTTACATGTAGAAGTATAAACTCATAATAAAACAGTTTATTCACATTGAATACAAGTATATTTGATCCTGTTTGCATGTAGAAGTATCAATTCATAATATAACAGTGTATTCACATTGAATACAAGTATATTTGATCCTGTTTATATATATAAGTAAAAACTCATGGTATCACAGTGTATTCACATTGAATACAAGTATATTTGATTCTGTTTACATGTAGAAGTATAAACTCATAATATAACAGTGTATTCACATTGAATACAAGTATATTTGATTCTGTTCACATGTAGAAGTATAAACTCATAATATAACAGTGTATTCACATTGAATACAAGTATATTTGATTCTGTTTACATGTAGAAGTATAAACTCATAATATAACAGTGTGTTCACATTGAATACAAGTATATTTGATTCTGTTTACATATAGAAGTAAAAACTCATGGTATAACAGTGTATTCACAATAAATACAAGTATATTTGTTCCTGTTTACATATAGAAGTTAAAACTCATGGTATTGTCACACTTGACTTGAAAACGTTTGTATTATTCTTAACACAGAAAAAGGGAATACAATGATTACATGAATAATGAATTGAAACCTTACTTTTGCTAAGCGTCTAGTTTAGTGGAAGAGAGAGCGACTAATAATGGAAAAACAGTGGGTTTTATACTAGCTTTGAAATTATGCCCTCTCTCTAAGGTTAGTAGATTTTACTGCACATTCTAAAGCTATTCTGGAACTTCTACTTATTTAGGAAGAAATGTCTGATAACATAACAGATAGTAGAACATTCGTAACTATAGCGTTTGAGTTTGACGCTTCTAGGAACAGATAGGGACATCTGCTGTTGTTCCCCGCGACAGGTCCCCCTTCTTTAAGACAGGCGACCCGACTGTACTACAAAATAGCATTGAATGCGGAACAATGTGGTAAAAAGTGGGAAAAAACAAAAGAATTGGAAGAGTTTTCTAAAGTGAATCATCTTCATAGCCAAAGAGAGGTAATAGCGCGAGATGAAACAAGGTCATGACGAAGGTCGTAACCAAACATTGATAAGACATTATCGGAAAAAAGGAATGACAATAGAATGAAAGTAAGATGACTATTCCAGATTGCAAATTCAGTGTTCTTTCAGCTTCCACGGCAGAATGTTTACTTATTCCAACGTTTTAGAGAATCTTCGTGCGTTTGAGTGCGCGTTAGTGCGGTTTGTTTACGCAACATTCAACAACCAGCGTAGCCGTTCCAGCCGGTTGTACTCCAGCGACCGAGTGTTTTTCTTTTCAGTGCTTTCAGAAGTTTATCAGACTGGTGCTCGCCTAACTTTTTCACCATCCGTGAGTACCGTTTGGTTTGGAGACTATTACTTCAGGTAAGAAAAAGTTTTTTTTTTTTACAATTTTCTTGACTTTTAATTAAACTTTTTCTTTTTTCCTTTTGTTTTAGTAAATATTCCGGTTATGCCAAATACCGCGAACTGTTTTCACTGACTCACTCGCGTCTTCTCTGGTGGTTGGAGTCAGATGGAGACATTTTTCACCCGACTCCGCACTCTTCAGAATTTTACACGGAGATAACGCAGGCTGAGATGGACAACCGACTCGCGGCGCGTTCAACGTGGAACGACGTTTTAGCGTCGTTCGATATGGAAAACCCCGGGCAAGAAGATTTTCGTCTATTACGGGATTTCTCACATAGTTTAACTTCTCTCCTCGACTACGTCGAGGATCAATTAAACGAAGAATAATGTAACTTCTTCTTTGGCGAATTTCGAAAAAAATACACTTTGTTTTTTTAATCTTGAATAGTCTTTTTCTTTTCTTCCACTAGTAGCTCGTTACACATCTTGCGTTTGTACCTCATCCCTCCCGCGGCCTCCGGGTGGAGGGTTGTCGTACCGTTCATGTACGACTAGTCGTACAGTAAGGGTGTACTGCTTGTAGGCTAGGGCGATTATCCCTAGGGTGAGCAGTAAAACTGCCATTACCAATTCGTAAGGGTAACGTATGGAATATGCTTCTTTCTGTTTTCTAGTTTCAGCGATGAGATTATGAATCTGCTCTCCGGTCATTTCTGTTGAAAGGCTGGCTTGAGCATTGCGTTGTAACAGTTGACTGATAATGTCAACTGATGACGTGTTTTCTCGCGGCAGTTCCACAAAGGGATGTTTCTTTGTAGGCATGACGTTTACATCTTGGGAGAAGATTTTTACCGAAGGTAGGACAACTGCTTGTAATTTCGGTGCCATTACGTTTCCTTCCATGCTAGCTGGGAATACCCATTCTTCTGTACGAACGGTGCATCCCAAAGGTATTTCAAACATTCCTACTGGAGGCAATGTTGCTGTTCTTAGTGGTGGCTGCTCGCCACCAGGTGGACATGAAAACACAATTTCATGCGGCTTGGTTGCTGAATAAACCCATTGGTTTGTTCCAAGGTAAATTACTTCTGGGCCGCGCCATTCCGTAAATTTCTTTTTGCATTGTGTATTAGTTCTTGGTGTATCATTCAGGAACACAGCTATTGCGCAGGATTTTCTAGCAGTTCTTTTACTGATGCCGGTGTGGAATTTACAAAGATGGCGTCCTATCTTGCTACAATCTTGAACATCATCTTTAGAAAGTTCCAAAAATGTTTCGAGATCTGCTGATACGGCAAGGTAATCTGGTAAATTTCCGAACAAGATGCCATATGTTCCATTATCTGTTGATCCTGGTAGGTTGATAATCTGGAAGAGCTTGTACTGCTGGGAGTGGTCAAAAATAGGAACATGTATGAAGAGGCGAAAGGAATTTTCCATGGCTGCAACTGAGACAGTAGACTCCCGGTAAGCGACCCAAAGTTCGTTGCATGAAATAGACCATCCTCTTGGTAATTGACCATTGATGGTTTTGATTACTTTTTTGAATTTAGCTGGAGAGATGATTTGAGGGGCCAAATGCCCGTTGGCTAGAAGACTAAAGCCGACGTCGAGACTATCAGCTTGTTGTTGTAGCCACAGCAAGATTTGATTCATTGCTTTAAACGTTTCATCCAGTTGGAAAAAATATTCGAAGTGACTCAGTTCTAAGTCTTCCATGTCAGTTATTTTTTCCATTATGTTGATAGTGGCGTTTCTCAGTATTAAGTATTGGCATCGTAGCTCTTTTATTAACTTTGCGTTTGTTCTTGTTTCCCACAGTGATTCATTTAAGACTGTTGCTTGCTTGTCGACAATGTGGATTATTTCTCGCTGATTTTGGGAGAGATTTTGAATTTGATTGTTCAGCTCTTCCAAATCTTTTTGTGTCGACACTCCAAAAAGCCATTTAAGGATTGTTCCTCCCCCGTCGACGAGGCTTCGACGATTTCTTTGGTTTGTATTCAAGGTTTTTTTGATATTCGATAATCGATCTGCTGCGTTCTCCATTCCTTTCAGGAAAGACTGCAATCTGCTGGTAATTCTTTTGGCTGCTATTTTTTGAGGTCTGGTACCTTGGTTCTTCCATCTTTCTGCTACTTCTTGCTGTTGCAGAATTTTCTCTTTAAGGTACGCCGTGGCCGTATCAGGTAATCCAAAATCAAGATCAGTCACTATTGTCCAAGATGATTCACTAAACGCAACGTCAGCTTGTTGTTTGAAAATGGCGTTTTCTCTCAGGATTAGTGAACTGCTTGTGGAGGGGGCCAGCAAGAAAATGAAGAACGGCACTAAAAAGGTGAGATACCTAGCCGGAGGTCTTCTATTTCGTAGTGGTCTTCGTGATGCATCTGAAGGGACCTGGTCTGGAGAAGAGGTTATCACTTCACTACCACTTGTGTCGGGTGACACGTTAATTTCCTCAGGTACTGTTACTTCCTCTTCGGACAGAGGTTGTGAGTGAACTGCATCAGGTAGGTCTTGTGCTTCTTCTTGTTGTTCTCCATCATTCTGTTTGTCTTTTTCTGCGGCTCTCTCAGTGTTATCTGGGATGGATGTCTGCGGTGACTCCCATTCCAAAGTGGCTTCGTGAAATGACTTCATTCGAGCGACGTGAACAATATCTGATTTTCCCCGTCCGGTTGCGGAGATTACTTTGTAGTTTACTGGTGTAGTTTTTCTCAACACCTTGAATGGTCCCAACCAGCGGTGAAGAAGTTTTTCTGCTTTTCCTACTTTGCGAAATGGCTTGTAGATCAGGACTAGATCTCCTGTTTGAAAAGATAGTTCTCTATGGCGAGCATCATAGGTTTCTTTTTGTTTTTCTTTTACTCTCTGCATTCTAGTTTTTACAATTTCTTTTGCTTCAGGCAGATCAGCTTGTAGTCGATCTGCATAACTCATTGCAGCGTCTTCTTCTGTCAACAATGGGTTGGGATCAGCGTCCAATTCCAAATCAATGAAAAGTCTGGGTTCACGTCCATAGAGCAGAAAAAATGGTGAATACCCCGTCGACTCTTGTCTTGCTGTGTTGTATGCAAAGCATACGTATTGTAGAGTACGATCCCAATCACGTTGGTCACTGCTGACGTACATTGAGAGCATAGCTTCCAATGTATGATTCATCCTTTCCACCGCTCCATTTGCCTGAGGGTGGTAACTTGAAGTTGTCTTGTGGTTTGTGTGCAATTTCTTGACAACAGCTTGCGTTAGATCTGAGGTAAAGCATTTTCCTCGATCCGTTATGATTTGTTCTGGAGCTCCGTGACGTAGAAGAATTTGATTAACAAAAAATTCTTTGACGTCATCTGCTTTTCCAGTCGGCATGGCTTTCAGTTCAACCCATTTGGTTAGATAGTCCACTGCCACGATAATCATCTTGTTTCCTTTGGTAGATAGTGGGAATGGACCTAGTAGATCAATGCCTACTCTTTGAAATGGTCTCTCTACTTTGATGCATTGTAAGAGTCCTGCAGGTTTGTCTGGGACTCCTTTTCTGCTTTGACAATGTACGCAGCTCTGTACGTTACGAGTTATGTCGAGTGCCATCTTCGGCCAGAAGAAACGATCACAAATCTTGTGTAGAGTACGCTTGATGCCAAGGTGACCTGACACAACGTCGTCATGGTATGCCTGTAGAATTCTTTCACGGTAATCGACCGGTACGCACAGTCTTCTGTAGTTCTTTCCATTTTTAAAAGTTTCCTTGTACAGCTTTTCGTTGTGAATTACAAAATTTTTGACTCTTGATTTTCCGTTCTGGAGTTTCACAATTAGCTGATTCCAATTGCGACAAGCTTTCTGCTTTTCGGCCAATGACTCGTCTTCGTCTTCGGAAAGGCCAGGGAAGGTGATTGCTCCCACGATGAAACAGCGATCATCTTCTAGCTCTTCTGCAACTGGTAGCGGATTTCTTGAAAGACAGTCTGCATTGTCATGCGTTTTCCCACTACGGTACACAATAGTTATGTCGTATTCTTGAAGCGACAAGCACCATCGGGCCAAACGGCCTGCAAGGTCTCTTTTGCTCATTAACCAGCAAAGAGCCTGATGATCGGTCACCACTTTCACTTTGCAACCCCACACAAAACATCGAAACTTGGAAAGACACCACACTAGTGCAAGACACTCTTTTTCGGTGATTGAGTAGTTCACTTCTGATTTTGTTAGAAGGTGGCTGGCGCATGCTTTAGGACGTTCTGCTTCTTCAATGTGTTGAGCAAGAACGCCTCCTATGCCATAACCACAGGCATCGGGAAAGATTTCCATTGGTAGATCATAGTTGGGATGCGCCAATACTGGTGCCGAAGTAAGTGGTAGTTTCAAAGCATTGAAGCTGCTACTTTGATCTTCTCCCCACGTGAAGGGAATTTCTTTCTTCGTCAGTGTAGTAAGCGGGCGTGCAATTGATGCAAAACCTTGGATGTGACGTCGATAATACGAGCACAGACAAAGAAAGCTTTGTACTCGTTTCACCTTGTTTGCTGGTGAATGGCCTTCATTGGGTGATGGGAAACTTTGCACTGCCTCCAGTTTTTCAGGATCTGGTGCCACACCTTCTTTTGAGATGAGGTGTCCCAACACTTTCAGTGCGTGCTCCATGAATGAGCATTTTGACCATTTTAACTTCAACCCAGCTTGAGAAAGGCAACTCAGCACTTGACGAAGTCTTTGCAAATGCTGTTCGAAGGTTGCTGAGTAGATTATGACGTCATCCAAGTATATCAGGCACGTCGTCCAACGAAGTCCAGCTAAGATGATGTCCATGGCCCTCTGAAAAGTACCAGGGGCGTTTGTTAAACCGAACGGAAGAGTACGGAACTGGTACAATCCGTCTGCAGTGATGAAGGCTGTTTTCGGTCTGTCACCGTCGATAACTGGAACTTGATGGTATCCTGATTGAAGATCCATGCTTGAGAAAAATATGGCGCCTTCCAGCCGACTCAAAGTGTCGGCAATACGTGGTAAGGGGTATGAGTCTTTTACCGTTACTGCGTTAAGTTTGCGATAGTCCACGCAGAAGCGCCAAGTACCATCTTTTTTCTTGTCTAAAACCACTGCGGAAGACCAAGGGCTGTCAGAAGGTTCTATGACCCTTCTACGCAGCATTCCTTCCACTTGATCTTGAATAACAGCTCGTTCTTTCCAGGCACTCTTGTAAGGAAGCTGATGGATTGGGCGCGCATTAGCGGTATTGATGTCATGTTTGACGACTGAACAGTCCCTTACGAAAAAAACAGCTAGTCGCTCGACCTTGAAGCTAGCGGCAAGCTGATTTGGTTCAAGCTAGTGATTTCTAGTTTGCCGCTAGCTGGCAATTATGTGAATTACTTCATGCTTGCGCAGCTCACCTTCAAAATTCCTGAACATAAGGTAAACTGTTTTAGCCTGCCTCCGCATAGCTTGCTTCAAGCTAAAGCGATGCTTAGAACCCCTAGCTCGATTCCACCTGTCTTTTTTAAGCTATATCTAAGCTAGTATTTATGCTGGGTACCGCAAGCTTGGATCGACCAACTGTTTTACAGCTAAATTTAAGTTATTTTTAACATACAGTATTGCTAACTGATCTTTTTTCAGCATTTGAACAGCTAATTGTTAATTATTACAGCTTTATTTATAATGTAAACAGAAAAGAAAATATTATTCCCCTTATAATATTTTAAACATAATATAATAAAAATATAAAAACCGCACATGTCGTGGGATCAATGATTGAATATAACCAATACACACTGCAGCTTACATTAAATTGTTTACGAATGACCATTAAAAAAATTGAGCAGTAATATAAGACTAACAATAAAATAGATTTGGATTTTTTTATTTGTTTTAATCAGTTTCAAATGTGTTGACGATTGCAGTGATAATAAAGGTTTCAGTCAAATCATTCATCATAGCACATACTCCTTTAGCCTTAATACTAATGGGATCATATGCAAAAAGTTCCTTACTGAGGCCAATCAATTTAGTAGTATGACCGGGAATCGCGGAGAATATTGTGTTTTTAATTGGTTGGGGTACATACGTTTTTTGTGAATGAGTGCCAAATTTCCTACCAACAATGAATGCTCTTGCTATTTTATCAATCTCAATCGTGAAAATGCTTTCAATCTTAAAGAAATTCCCATCTTCCATAAAAGCACAATAGTTATTCCTTTTTGGACTGCGGTTATAACTGCTAGTAGTAAAAATGGACTGAGTTTCCACGACTTTAAGTCTTGCATAAAAAATACCTTTAATGGAATCAGGGAATTCTTTATAACGAAGAGACGGAGAATAATTTCGAATCGCAATTTCTTCAAAAATGGTCAGGTTGCGGTAACCTGTAGTAGCTCCCAAGAGAAGGATTTTACCATCGTTTACATTAACCCCTTTGGAAAGTTCCCTAGGTGCTGGTAAATGTAGTAATTCTGACAATAAACAAACGATGTGATGTGGAAGATTGTTGCTTTTTATCAAATCCAACGCTTCATCACGAACGGACATTTTAATTAGAAAATTAATGGCCATTTGTTTACCTATATGTTGAGTGCCATTACACATGCTCATCATTTCTCCATTAAACCATTCAGGAATGAATGTTGAGGTAGACCACAAACACCCCCAATCAAGGACAGACTGACAAAGGTGAACCAAAAAATGGACATTAATTGTGATGGACTTCTTAGTATACAGTTTTTCCATATCAATTACAAGTTGCTCGAACAGAATTTGCGCCTTGAGAACATCTTCCCTTGATACACGGTTTTGTAAGAGAAGATAGATCCCATAAGAAAGATTACTGTAGTGAATAAAATACTTGTGAGGCAGCAAATCTTCTAAGATAGGGAAATAATACAGCTGAAAAGTACGGAAAGTGGATGCTTTCCAATCACTAGTAATATCTAGACATTCTATAGTACGAGTAATTTCGTAAGGAGGTTTAGCTGCAATTAGTCTGCTATTGATAACTTTCATTTTTCTTCCCAAATACCATTCTTTTTTTCCATTTTGATCAACTGTTGAAGTAAACAAAATGATGTAGCCTTTAAATACGCCTTGGCAGCAAGAGTGTAGATAGTCGGGAACCAAAGCTTTTATAAAATCGAAGTCAGGTAAATCCATAAAAGGATTTGGGCCAACCATCCCATTGATTCGTTTGCCAGATTCCACTGCCAATTCAACATCTCTTAAATGCTGTTCCAAGGATCTTGGAGAGTAAGTGAAGTGCTCTAGATTATTTTCCTCGTCAAATTCTGGGTCAGGCTGTGGGTAAACTCGAATGCTTCCACGTCCTTTAGAAATCTGTTGCCCAGGGTGAAGGCAAAAATCACAGCCACAATCTCCATTGTGTTGGGTAGTGTTAGTAAGGGCAGAGCGAGCGATGGTGTCGACTGTGATAACAAGAACTCGAATCTTGTACAGTTTTCCGTTGTAATGAAATCCATCTCTCTCAAGTGTCTTCAACTTTGCGATGGATCCTTCCATGAATGCATTTCTGGGGGGTTTCTTGTTTCCAACCCAGATAGCCAACAATATTACGAACTTTCGCCGAATTTTGTAACTGGCTTCGTTGACGATTGCCATCAATGGCCAAAACGAATACTTGCTCGTCTTGAAATATTTTGCCCCATCGGCATTTATCTGTAATGTCATAGTAAAACTGTCAATTTTTCCCTGATCTCGAAGAGCTTTATAACCATCTCCAGAATTAACATCACTCAGAGTATCACCATCTTCTTGTTGGGTGTTCGTATCAGATGAGAGACCATGGTGTTCCAAGAAATATTTCAGCTGTTTTTCAATCGGCATTTCAATAATGATACAGTCACTTGATTTGTTTTTGAAGTGTTTGTGACCACAACTTTGATGTACTTTGGGATATTTGTCGTCCCCAACCACAAGAACATTTTCACACTTTAAGGATCGGCAAATATACGTAATTTCCACTTCTGACTTTAAATGATTGTACTTTGACATTAGATTATGTACACTGGTGAGCCGCTTGTGTACACCTTGTGTGGATATGTTGAGAATTTGAAGATGATGATCTAATGATTTTTTCGTCAAGCTGTTGGATAGGTAGTAGGCAACACTTAAAATCGGAAGGTAAACAGATGGGGGGTCTTCACTTTCAACCTACATGAACCCGAAGGAAAACTCAAAATTTATGTATGCTTTTGGCTTTAATAATTACAGACAATAATAATTACATCATGGTCATCACTAAAATCAGAATCAGAATCCATGTAAGCAGATGCCGTATCTAGTTGGACATACTGGCTTGGCTGAGTTTCTATTTCTCTAGTAAATTCCAAAACTGGACCACTATTCGACATGACTAATGGAGGATCTTTATTTTGGGAGATCTATGTAAATATTACTAATTTGTATCCTATGGATGCAAAAGAAATAAACTCGTTAAGTTCTAATTACCATTACGTTTTGATGTTCGCTGACTAAATCTACATCCTTGGATGGAACTGAAATGTTGATTGAAATTGATGCCGAACTCTCGGTCTCAAGCATTATTTGAGTTCTTCTATACTCTAATTGTTCTTCCCGTTCCGCAGCTCGTTTTCTAGATTTTCTTGTACCCCCTTCTTCTCCTTTAAAATCACGAGACATATTGGCTGATTTGAAATTAGAAAGAAGTATTTTGAAAAGTAAACAGTAAGACTTGACAGTGAGCCTGCAATAGGCGGCTGCTATATGTATATTTTTACAGACGAAAAATATTACCACGGCAACATTGTAAAAAAAAACTGCAGTGGCTTTACCCGCGTAAAAAATCTCGTCTGCACTAAAATGTTCATCGATCGTCACTCTCAATGACATGCGGTCTCATAAGTGCTGCTGCTGAGTGCTCTCAAATTTTTATTCGTTTTCTATCTTGCAGTTGCAGATAAAAAGTAAGTTTTGACTTTTTTAATTGTTATATTATATATTGCATAGCAAATAGCCTTTTTTTTTTAGAGAGAATGGTTTTCTGAAACCATTTTTTTAGCTAAATTGATGCAAGCCTTGTATTAGCTTTGATTATTTTACGCTCTGAAACTTTATCTTTAGTCATATGACGAATTTACATTTTGGTTGATAGAATGGCAAAGTCAAAAGTCAATTTCCCAGTCATTCTTATTAAGTGTACTGATGAGAACCTTATCATCACTACAATGTGCAGCTTCTTCAAGCCAAAACTTAGTCTAGATAACATGGATTTGATCGACTGCATGTCGTTGTTGGATTCTTGGATTCATAGTAAAAAGGTCATCGTATTCAGGTTATTCTATAGTTCTTGTTTTGTATTAAACTTGTATCTGTTTATTCTAACGATAAAAATTTTTATAGATGGACTAGTGAGGGTGATATAACCCCTTATGATTTCACCGATTATTCAATTCCAGAGAAATGTGATGGAAAGAAATTGCTAATGAAGACTGGCTTCATTCTCTTTCACTGTGGTATTATAAATATCTATATTTACGTTTTACCTTGATTTATTCCAAACTTTCATTTGTTTTTATTCCCTTATGTGTAGATGATATTTCCAAAATTGCATGGGAAAGAGACAAACTAATCATGGAAAATATTGACAAGACTGGAACAAGTTTGACTTCAAAGGCAAAGCGATCCCTTTGTTATCCAACAATGGTTCCAAGACCTGCTGGTTATACCCTTGATGATGAAGACGAGAATAGTAGTGCTGTTTTAACTGATTTATCACAGTCACAACCTCAACCTTCAAAGAAAAGAACTTATGCAGAATTCGAAAAAGTATAGGCTGAGACTATTTTATTTTTTGTAGTGCATTCAATAATTGTAAGACTAATTCGTTTTTTAAATAAGGAAAACATGGAACTACACAGTGACATTCAAAAACTTGAAAATGATGTGGACAAACTTGCGAAGGAGTGTGCCGAGTACGAAGATAAAAAAGCTAACGTTGAAGAAGAACTAGAGAAATTGAAAAGGGAACAACCTATAGCTCTCATTGAAAGTAAGTACTTAAGCAATTCTGTGATATGTTTCATCCCTTTAATAACCAATAACTTCTACAGAAATGAAGGAGCATGTTCTGGATTTGGGACACATTTTGAAAAATTCTGCAGCCCTACAGGCATCCAATATCCTTTCTCCTACAGCATCTTTTGCCGGAAGCCCTGTTCATCTTAACAGAGCTGTAAATTCTGATAAGGTAATTATTGTTAGAAATTCCAGAACCCGAACCTGATGGTTCAGGGACGGACAATTAGAAAGGAAATCAAACGGAGAAGTAATGAGATAGATCGGCGTAACAAGAAGACAAAAGACCGTAGAAAGTAAATGTGAGATGAGGAATAAAAGAGTTAAAACCATAGCAACGTTTGTAATGCAAAAACAGGGAAAAACAAAGAATAGTAAGAGAAGTTGTCGCTAGATGGCGCCACGGAACCAATCAGAGATTAGTTTCTGAAACCATCAATAGATGGCGCCACACGGAACCACTTAGAGATACTGAGACCATCAAGAGATGGCGCCACATGGAACTAAAGCAGAAATAGTCCGGGTAACTATCACTAGATGGCGCCACTAGCTGGGTATTTCATTATGGCGCCACTAGCGTCCTGCCATAGTATCTTTTAGTTTACTAAATCAGCGCTAGATGGCGCCACTAAGATCCTGCCGAGAGGGCACATGATATCGGAGCTGACTACTAGATGGAGTTTCTCAAACTAGCCCATCAGTATCGACTAGTTGACAACCATCGACTAGTTGACAAACATCGACTAGTTGAGACGCATCGACTAGTGACAGACTCATAAAGATGACCAGCTTAGACTGGACCATAAGTATCGGCTAGCTGATAAGAATCAACGCACCGAACTAGAATTATCGGAAGACCCGTCACAAGATGGCGCCACCAGTAATTGTTAACAAACAAATAGAGATCGGCAACTATAATTAACCGGTTATTCCGTTGCCATGGTTACAAGGTTAACCGGTTAATTCGTTTCTCAGTTCATTCACCTCACAAGGTCACGCGCGGAAAGAAGAATAGAAGATCGAGACGACATCTACGCCAGCGCCAAAATTATTGTTACGATTAGATTAATTCTCTGTCAACGGTGTTTTTATAATTGGTATATAAGGGGCTGAAATAGGCCTCATTAAGACACACTATTTTTCCACCGATTTTCCCGGCGTTCGTCTCCTTTATTTGGTATTATTGTCTTTGATTGGTTTTTTCTTGTTGTTGTTGTTGTCGTTTGCTGCCTGCTGTTGCCTTTGCTGTCGCGGTTGGATTGCTGCTTTGTTGCTTCGGCCGCCTTGCTGTTTTCCTCGTTACCACCTCTGTCAACTCTTCCAGCCACCAACCATCCGGGATCCTTCAACCATCTACCGAATAAGAAGACCTCGTCATTAGTAATTAAAATATATTCTCTACTTCTCTTGTTCTTTGATTATTGCTGCTGTGTCGCGGCAATAAACCGCCATCATTTTCCGTACTCTACGGCAGACCTCTTCGCGATACTGTCACCCTATAAGGTGACAGGTTGGCCAAATACACAAAGATATATATACGCTGGCACTTCGGTGCTAGGCCAGAAAAATAAACAAAAAACGCTGACACTCCGGTGTTAGGCCTAGAAAAGAAAAAGATTAAAAAATATATAAATATACTTAGATTCCTGAGTCGGCAGTCTCCGACATAAAGATTGAGTAATCTTTAAATGGTCCTTCGAAACCGATTTTTTTAGTGGCAGAACAGAGCCAGAAAGCAGTTTATAACTTCTTCCAGAACCTGCTAGACTCGGACGCCAGAAGTTATACACTCTGGAAGGAGTTAGAGAAAACACTACCTAAGGGGGTGTTCAGAAGACTACGGCTGCCAGAACCCTTCCCCGAGCAACGCAAAGCTGACACCAAACGGACAAAACCATACTCGAGGCCGGCGCCAGAACCGCAGGACGCCGTACCACTTTAGCAGTGGTACGGAAGGAGTGGCCAGGAAGAGAAAAAGCTCCTGGAGGAGCTCACTAACACCAGAACAACCCAGGCAGCCGTGATCGCCGCAGCCCAGGCATCCGCCCAGGAGGCAGAACGAAAAGCCAAAAACATTCTAGAGGCCTCCCTAATCAGAAAAGAACGTGAAAAGTTAAGACTAAGAGAAGAAGCACTAGCTGCCGCGACTAAGAGGTCCGTGGTTCAACCCCCACCAGAGCCACAACCGGGAACATCAAAACAGAGACCTACTCTACTGGAAAAAATCAATCAAGAAATCAGGGCGCAAACAATCCCTAAACCCCTACCGGTAGAGATCCGATCAATCGCCTCGACCCCCAGACGGTGCTACAGTAGGATAGTCCCAGCAGAGAAAATCAACAAAAGATTGGCCCGAAAATTCGCCGGGCACGGCTTGGACAGCAGTTCTGAAGAAGAAGAAGAAATACTTAAATCACCAGTCTCAGCCTAAAAAATAAACTATTTTTTGTTGGCAAAAATAAAATTCTTCTGTTGAAACAAAATCTTAGAAAACTTTATTCATTGTAAGCCAAGGTAGACCAGTGGTTAGCTAACGAGACTAGCATCACGAAGGTCTTAGGTTCAAACCTAATAAAATTTTTCAGAAAGCAAGGGGGGGAGAAAAAAGAAAAGAAAGTAAAAACGAGTCTGAGGTTCAACACTCAGAACGAACAAAAAATAATAATAAATAAAATATATATATACAGTACAGAAACTGTGTTTAAGAGTTGGTGAAGTATAGTCTAGACAGACTAGTGGTTAGCGAGTAAGGCTAGCGACACAAAGGTCCGAGGTTCAAATCCAAGAAAACCCTTTTTTCAGAAATAACACACAAATACAAGTCCAAGGTTCAAACCCAGGACAAGATAAAAAAAAAAAAAGAGGGGAAATACAGATAGGCCCAAGGTTCAAATCCGGAACAAGGAAGAACATAGAAATTTGACAAATAGTGAGAGCAGAGAAGGTTAAAACCTAGAGAAAAAGCAAAACAAACGTTCAGACGATTAGATCAATCGGTATAGTACTCGGCGTAAGCAAAAAGGGGCTTGGGTTCAATACCGCTAATAGTCTGTTCCTTAGGCATTCCCCCGGATCGCCTTCGAAAAAATACGCTGACACTTCTGTGTTAGGCTTAACGGGTACATATACATATAAACGAGAAAAAAGACCAAACCTCTTTAAAAAAAAAAAAACAAAAAACAAAAAACACACACAGAATGGCATCCCACAGAGTGACAAGAAACAATCCTGCGATAGAAGCAGTTCCTGCAGTCATAGAAGCAGCCCCAGAAATTCAAGATGACTCAGAGATACTGTCGGAAGCATCCTCACCAGACAACTCCATGGTCGAGAATAGAATTGAACTATTAAGATCCCAAATACGACGATTAAACGACGACCTGGTGAAACAAACGATATTAACGCAGCAACTGGAGAAAAGAATGGAAGAAAAAGCAGAGAAGCGCGCACTACACGAAATTGTAGAGGGCCAAGTAAGTTTGGTAACTGACGGCAGAGCACAAAGAGATATGATCCTAGCAATGGGAGAAGAAATAAAGGAAATCAGAGCCGACATCAAATGGGATAATGACTACGTCCCGTATCTAGCAAAAATTGTTAGAAATATGCTTAAAGAATACATAGACCGAGGACTCAAATCCACAACCAGTAGAAGAAGTACCAGATCTAGAAGGGGAAGAAACGGAGAGAAGGCTAGAGACAACCCCTCAGATGGAAGAAAGATCGATAGAGGAACAACAGATCGAACCTCGGCCAGAACCAGAAACTATAAATCTGGGAAGAGACTCGGCATCTCCGAAACCAAGCATGGCAGAAGAGAGATGGAATCTCGTGGAGGACAGACAGTACGTTCGAGAAGAACTACTAGAAAGTATAGCTCTGGCAAAAACAGACCCAGAGCGTAGAGAAAGACACAAAATCAGAGCAAAAGCAAGATATGAGACCATTCAAGAGTTAAACAGAAAACTAGCCTTGATCTCAACAGCAGAACAGAAAGTAAAAGATAGAAAAATAGAGGACAAAATGAGAGAAGCAATGGAGAGATTGAAAGAAACATCAGTCACAGTCGCTAGAACGGCGCTCCCTCTCCCGACTTTTAACGGAGACATCACAGCCTGGAAAGGTTGGAGGTTAATGTGGGCATCATACGACCAAGATCCACAACTGTCAGAAGTGGAGAAATTCCAGTATCTACGGAATGCGATGAGAGGGAAAGCGGCCGAATGTATTGCTAACATTCAATTCGACAAAAACCAGTACAAAAATGTCCTAGACAAATTAGAAGGCAGGTTCGGTGACCAGAAGAAACTAAAGAGTCACTACACCACGGACCTGAAAAAGCTTCTTGCAACCAGACTACTAAATACAGCTAGTACAGAACAGCTACAGAGAATATACGACGGGGTGAACAACACCGAACTGGCATTTGAGAATTTGAACATAGACATAACCAGCTGCGGCGAATACATCACGACGGACATACTTGACGCCCTACCAAAATCGCTGACATCGAGATGGTGGAGGGAGAAATGGATCGAAGAAGGAGATCCGGACGTGAACAACATCTTAAAAGAACTAGGCAAAGAGATCAGACTAAGAGAAATGGAGGAAGGTAGCACACGACAGTCTACTGAAACTTCTGACTTCAGACAGAATAGACTGGCAGGCAGGTTAGCACCGTGCTGTTTCTGTCAACAGAGCCACCTGCACCACAGGTGTACAGTAGGAACACCCCAGACAAGACGCGCAATTTGCGAAAGAGACAGAAGATGCATAAAGTGCCTAGGCAGGTCGCATAATGCAGCACAATGCACAATACACATCCCTTGCAGGATGTGTGGAAGCATAGAGCACAGCCCAGCATTATGCCTAGGAAGAGGCAGGACACAAAACTTTCCTAACCTAAACAGGTCGCAGTCGCCGCAGAGGCCACGAACGGTCACAATTGAGACCAATACAAACCTAAATCGGACGGTAGCGCAAGGGCTACCGACCTTCTCAGCGAAGATGTTGGGCAAAAATCAAGAACCAATAGAGATATTGGGACTGATAGACTCCGGAAGTGACAGAACATTTATCAGAAAGGATCTGATAAGTAGACTCCACACGGAAGACTCACACAAAACAGAGCTGAGCATCAACACGTTTGGGAACATACAGCCGAGAACAGAAGAACTCACAACCCACAACGTTTGGGTGATAGCTCCAGATTCAGAACGAATTCAGATAAAAGCCACAGCAATAAACTACATGTCGAAGGCAACGGAAAAGGTGCAGTCGACGTTAATAGACGATCTCAAAGTAAACAATGAAGAGATTGCAGACAAAAGACACGTCGACTCAAAATATAACAGACCAGAATTCGACCTGATCATTGGGTGTGATTACTTCTGGAAAATTATGACCCACCAGACAAAGCAAGGAAGTGACGGATCGGTAGCTTGCGCAAGCAAGCTAGGATGGATCATATTCGGAGCCGCAGAACAACAGACAGGAACTTCCGTGCTAACATCCACGGGGAAAAATAACACTAAACCCTTAGTGGATTTCAGAGAGTTCTGGGCACTAGAGCATATGGGGATAACCTAGGAAGAACTGGAAGATCCCGGGTTTCTAAAAACGTATCAGAATACGATTAAGAGAAATATAGACGGGAGATATGAAGTCTTATTCCCGTTTAGAAACAACCGTAGGTCGGTGGAGACGAACAAAAACATAGCCTCAATTAGGCTGACAAACCTTCTCAAGAAGATGACGAAAGAAGAGAAGGTTGAATACCACAAAATATTCGTGCAATACGAAAGAGACGGTTACATAGGAGAGGCAGACACTAGCTATGACGGGGTCTGCACCTACCTACCACATAGACCAGTCATTAAAACGGAAGCCAAAACAACGAAAATTAGACCCGTTTTTGACGGTTCCGCACATCAGCAAAATAAGCCGAGTATCAACGACCTACTAGAAACAGGGCCGAACTTAAATCCGGAAATCCTAGCAGTATTGCTTCGATTCCGGCAGAAAAAAATCGCCTGGACGGCGGATATAGCGCAAGCATTCCTACAGATAGGAATACAAAAAGAACATGAGCAGCTAATAAGGTTCCTATGGATCGAAGACCCCGAGCGAGAGCCGGCCATAGTCAAGGAGTACAGATGGAAACGAGTACCCTTTGGACTATCATGTAGCCCATTCATTTTAAGAGCTGTGATTTTGAAATGCCTAGAAGAGCACCAGTCAGCATTTCCAGAATTGACAAAGCAGTTGGAACACCAGTTATACGTGGATGACTGGTTGGGGGGAGCTGATAACATCAGCGAAGCTACCCTACTGATAAAGCAAGCGAAAGAAGTGTTCCAGTCAGCCAAAATGGAACTCAGGAAATGGACGACAAACAACAGTGAGTTACAGAAAACCCTAGAACATGTCATAAAATTCCAACAGGATATCGTCGGGATGGCAAGTACAGAAGCTCCCATAAAGGCATTAGGGGTAACATGGGACCCCTTAACAGACAATCTACAATTCGATCCACAAAGAATGATGGAAGATGCTCAGAGTCTAAACAAAAGGCTGACGAAAAGGAAACTATTTAGTCTCGCGCTTAGGGTATTTGACCCATTAGGTCTAATTTCACCAGTAACGCTGGTAGCAAAAATCGTTATGCAGAAGATCTGGATGGCGAAGACTGGATGGGATGAGCCCATACCAGCAAACATCATGCCCCACTGGGAGACATTCGTCACGGGGCTATCAGAATTAGCCCTAATCAAAGCGCCAAGATGGATAGGAGAAAATAGAAAACGATTACATCTATTTTGCGACGCAAGTGACGACGCATATAGTGTAGCAGCCTATATAGAAGTAGGCGGTAAAGATAAAACAAGACTCCTATGTAGTAAAACAAGAGTCGCACCGGACCCAAAAAAATCCGTGTCCACACCAAGATTAGAGCTTCTAAGCAACCTGCTAGCAGCCCGACTTGGAGAATACATTGAAAAAGCATTGGGGACAGAGTTTGAGAAAATCCTGTGGACAGACTCTGCCATAGCCCTATGGTGGATCAAAGGAGAAGCAGGGAGGTGGAAACAATTCGTGCACAATCGAGTAACAGAGTTCAGAGGAAAAATTCCAACAGAATCAATCAGACACTGCCCCGGGCTACAAAACCCCGCAGACATTGCTTCGAGGGGGGCCTCGGTAAGACAGCTTAGGGATAAACCAGACTGGTGGGAAGGGCCTACATGGCTAACCAATGAAACACAATGGCCAAAGACACCAGCAAAAATGGACGATTCCTATGAAGAGGAACTTCAAAAGGAACAAAAGGCAGTGGAAACAACGCACTGTCACACACAGGCAACGGAGAAATGGTACGAGAAGTACAGCACGTTGCGACGCACGGTGAGGGTAATAGCCACCATAAAACGTGCGATAAAGAAGCTTAGAGGTCAAGACGACCCAGATACACCACTGGCAAAGGTAAGATGCGGTGGGACCACAAGGAAGTTTAGTATATTGTCGGTCGAAGAAATAGAAGAGGCGGAATTAGAACTCTGGCAGACAGCACAGAGAGACAAATTCAAAGAAGTAATAGACGCGGAAGAACAAGAAAAGCCGTGGAAAGACGAACAGTTAAGAAAACTAGGGATGACATGGGACAAAGAAAAACGGCTGCTAAGATGTGTAGGAAGACATCAGAATTGGTTAAGACACACCGGCAGAGAAGCAGTCATCTTATTGCCTTCAGATCACCGAATCACCCAGCTGCTGGTTGAGCAGACCCATGAAAGACTTAACCATACTGGGGTTAACACCGTAATGATACACCTTAGAAGGTCTTTCTGGATTCCCAGATTAAGACAAACGATTAAGAAACAACTCAGGAGATGCGTAAAATGTCAAAGGTTAGATTCGCACGCATTTAATGAGGTTCCGGCACCTCTACCAATCAACAGATTGTTGATTTCGAATCCCTTTACGGCGACAGGGGTAGACTTCGCCGGACCTTTTCCTATAGAAATCGGAACAAACATAAATGCGAAAGCATATATATGCTTGTTTACATGCGCAGTCACAAGAGCGGTGCACTTAGAAGTCACCACAGATCAGGGGCTAGCAACATTCATATACGCCTTAAGAAGATTCTTTTCGAGAAGGGGATTCCCCAAGACAATGTATTCAGACAACGCGGGTACATTCACGAAGGCAGCAAAATACTTAAGGTCAGCGTACAAAAACGAGAAAAGTATATAATACCCTAGCCGGATTAAATATCAAATGGAGGTTCTCCCCGAGTCTAGCTCCCTGGTGGGGAGGATTTTGGGAGAGGATGGTACAGACGGTTAAGAGACTGATGTACAAGACTTATGGAGTAGGCAGGTTAGAATACGATCTATTTCAGACAGTGCTGACAGAAATAGAGGACACAATCAATACAAGACCCTTAACTTTCGTGTTGGAAGAAGACAACGAGCCACTGACACCGAAACAATTAATATCGGGACACCGACAAGGGCAAAGACACCCGATAGACGAAAGAGAGACAGAGTACTCAGACAGAGTAACTCTGACCAAAAGAGAGCGACTACGCCGAGATCTACTAGCCACTTGGTGGGAGAACTTCAACCAAGAATACGTGGCGGATTTAGAAAAGTTCCACTGTCCCACCCCGGGATAGGTCAAACAGGTAGAAATAGGGCAAGTCGTAATAATACATGACGAAAATGCGAAAAGATCCAAATGGAAGACAGGAAGAGTAGCTAAACTCTTTCCCGGAGCAGATAAAAAGTTTCGACGAGTAGCTGTGCTAATAGCAGACAAGACTAAAGGGAAGGGATAAACAACGATCTTCAGAGACATCAAATGTCTATATCCATTAGAGCTTCACGCCGGACAGATAGACCCAGAGTATGAGAATACCGCTCCATTCTTGGACAGAACATCAGATTCGAGTTCGGATTCTGAGTTAGACGAAGGTCCAACGGGGGGAGTGTTAGAAATTCCAGAACCCGAACCTGATGGTTCAGGGACGGACAATTAGAAAGGAAGTCAAACGGAGAAGTAATGAGATAGATCGGCGTAACAAGAAGACAAAAGACCGTAGAAAGTAAATGTGAGATGAGGAATAAAAGAGTTAAAACCATAGCAACGTTTGTAATGCAAAAACAGGGAAAAACAAAGAATAGTAAGAGAAGTTGTTGCTAGATGGCGCCACACGGAACCAATCAGAGATTAGTTTCTGAAACCATCAACAGATGGCGCCACATGGAACTAAAGTTCAGAAATAGTCCGGGTAACTATCACTAGATGGCGCTACTAGGAGCTGGGTATTTGATTCAGGGATCCAGCGCTAGATAGCGCCACTAGCGTCCTGCCAAAGTATCTTTTAGTTTACTAAATCAGCGCTAGATGGCGCCACTAAGATCCTGCCGAGAGGGCACATGATATCGGAGCTGACTACTAGATGGAGTTTCTCAAACTAGCCCATCAGTATCGACTAGTTGACAACCATCGACTAGTTGATAAACATCGACTAGTTGAGACGCATCGACTAGTGACAGACTCATAAAGATGACCAGCTTAGACTGGACCATAAGTATCGGCTAGCTGATAAGAATCGACGACAAGATAGTGGCATCTAGTTCAAGACCACCGAACTAGAATTATCGGAAGACCCGTCACAAGATGGCGCCACCAGTAATTGTTAACAAACAAATAGAGATCGGCAACTATAATTAACCGGTTATTCTGTTGCCATGGTTACAAGGTTAACCGGTTAATTCGTTTCTCAGTTCATTCACCTCACAAGGTCACGCGCGGAAAGAAGAATAGAAGATCGAGACGACATCTACGCCAGCGCCAAAATTATTGTTACGATTAGATTAATTCTCTGTCAACGGTGTTTTTATAATTGGTATATAAGGGGCTGAAATAGGCCTCATTAAGACACACTATTTTTCCACCGATTTTCCCGGCGTTCGTCTCCTTTATTTGGTATTATTGTCTTTGATTGGTTTTTTCTTGTTGTTGTTGTTGTCGTTTGCTGCCTGCTGTTGCCTTTGCTGTCGCGGTTGGATTGCTGCTTTGTTGCTTCGGCCGCCTTGCTGTTTTCCTCGTTACCACCTCTGTCAACTCTTCCAGCCACCAACCATCCGGGATCCTTCAACCATCTACCGAATAAGAAGACCTCGTCATTAGTAATTAAAATATATTCTCTACTTCTCTTGTTCTTTGATTATTGCTGCTGTGTCGCGGCAATAAACCGCCATCATTTTCCGTACTCTACGGCAGACCTCTTCGCGATACTGTCACCCTATAAGGTGACAGGTTGGCCAAATACACAAAGATATATATACGCTGGCACTTCGGTGCTAGGCCAGAAAAATAAACAAAAAACGCTGACACTCCGGTGTTAGGCCTAGAAAAGAAAAAGATTAAAAAATATATAAATATACTTAGATTCCTGAGTCGGCAGTCTCCGACATAAAGATTGAGTAATCTTTAAAATTATATCCAGAGTTTCTGCTTTATATTCGTAATTCTAACTAAATGAATTCTATTTGTAAAAAGGTTTTCCTCTTTAAAGAAGTTTTGATCAGCGAGAGCAGTTTGAGGAAGGCAAAGGTGGCTCTAAAAACAGACGGCAATTCAAACAAATCAAGAAATAATGGCATTGCGATTATTATGGACGCTTTGTATCAGCCAGAAGAATTGGCCAACATGTCTCTCTCCGGCAATGCATGCCCGAGTATGCCAGGCTCTAAGCCAAAGCCAGCAATTTCCAAGGAGGTCTTGAATGAAATTATAGGTACGTTATTATCGACAAAACCTCTTTTTTTTATGCATCAGATAGTTAACCACTTTCTTCTTAGGTTTTATGGTAAGATATTGGGATCAAGCATACAAAGGATCTATTCTGACAGAGCAGCAAGTTAAAGAAGCTGTAAGTGCCAAATTCATGGCGGTCCACACAAGAGAGAAAAAGCAGAAAAAGAAGATGCTGGCCAACGAGGCAGCGTCACCACTTACCGCAGGAGCTACCAATACTGTTACGGTTCCAATTACTACTACAGCGTCCATCACTGCTACTGATGTTTAATTATTTAACAGTTATCAAATCTCCTGCCGGCCAAGTGGTCTTTTAATCAATTGCATTCTGATCCAAAAGCTGTTATACGCTTTTGTAAACAATAACTTTCCCGAAAGTCAAAAGTTTTGTTATTTTTATTGTTCTATATTGTCTACTCTTAGTTGTGTTGAGTGATATTTATGTCTGTTCGTTAGAGCACGTGATTATGCCCAACATTATGTGTCGTGTTTTGAAATACAAAGTCGAATTCCACCCAAAATTTTAACATGTTTAGTTTGTTTTATTTGCCCGACCCTCCGCCTCAAGTTAACTGACAAAAACAAGTTAACTAAAATCAGCTTATTAAAAGCTAGATTTTATCAGCTAGTTATTGGTTGAATTAACTAAGCTTGAAAAAAGCTCAAATAATTAAGCTTATTTTACTCTCACCTTCTCACCCTAAACAACTAAAAATCAGTTTATAAATGGAAGGATAATATCGTCCATTTTTAGCCTAAACTTTATCAGCTAATTGCAAGCTTGGCGGTCCAAATTGTCAAGCTAAGACAAGCTGGAAACTAGCTGTTTTTTTCGTAAGGGGTATCCCAAATCATACTCGTTTAGTGCAAAGCAATGAGCAAATTGCTTGAGGATTTTTACTGTCTCTTCTTTCTCTTCTTTTGTTAGATTTTCCCCAATTCTTCCTTCGAGATGTTTCAACAATTCTTCTTTCTCTGCATCTGCATCTTGGTTCTCCACCGAAGCATCTAGTGTTAGAATTTCTTGAATTTCTTCCATTTCTTCAGCTTCGGGGTGTTTCTCTAGGGTTCCCAGTGTCACTCCTTTTTCTAGCCACACTGTTTTTGGAGACAGATTGGCGACTGGAATATCTTTCAAATCCGTTTGTACGAGCGCGTGACCGGTAGACAGACTTGATGTTGCTAACAGTGAAGCTGATGGTGTCACGATGCACGAACCTTCCATTCTGTGAGAGATAGATGTTGGAATTTGCTTTACCGTGTATGCTGGTATTTCTTGACTATCTTTTGAAATCAGCCGGCTTTCTTGTAACTGTTCTACTTGGAGAGCAGTGATTTCTGGAAGCGGTGATTTCCCTGTCGTGAATGATGACTCTTCTGACTTGTAGTCAATGTGGATAGCTCGAAATTGTTGTAGGAAGTCATTTCCTAACAGTAGTTCAAAACCCGACATTGGCATAACTATTGCGTTACCTTTTATAGTTTTGCCTCTGTGGGTTACTACTATGTCTGCCGTACTCTGTGGTGACAGGGTTTGACCATTTACTAGACGGATCTTCGTCCGACTAGAGGTTTTTTGACAAATTCCGTTTTCTCTAGTAATTCGGGTGAGATTACTGTGACTGCAGCTCCTGTATCAATCAGTGCTGTTGCAGTTATTTCTCCACACCTTACTGCTTCCTTTATTAGTCTTCCAGGATTCAAGTTGAACACGATCATTTCTGGGTCAGCCATTTTTTCTTCAAACGTATCTGGAACGGTTAGGTTGATGGAAAGATTTCCCTTTGCAGTCGCCCCTGCGGCTGCATCTTTAGGCGTACCTCTGTATTGTTCTGATTCAGGGTTCTTGAAGCAGTTGCGAGCAATGTGTCCTGACCTCTTACAAAAAAAACATTGCGGCCTTCCTGTTAGAGTGCGACCTTTTGGTTTAAAAGGTCCTCTTGAATTTACTTGCTCGTTTTTCTCTTTTGAAATTAACTTTTCGCAAGTCTCTTGAATTAATTCTCTCATCGTCTTCATCAAATCTGCTTGCTGGTCTGGGTAGACCACTGACAGGTTTGGTAACTGCTCCTGAGGCTTCTGCGGCTCAGCTGTCATTTCCTTCCATCCTCGTGTGTCTGACATGAGTGATGCTTCTGTATAGGATTTTGCTAGTGCTAAAAATTCTTCGCATGTCTTGGGTTTCAGCGGATAAATTTTTCTGAAAAGTGTTGGGCGAAGTCCTCTAAAAAGATGCTCCAATCGGTGCGTTTCTGACATATTCGGGTCAACCAGTCTGCAAAGATTGAGAATTTCGTAGTAGTACCTAATGGTTGGCTCGTCCACTCCTTGGGTCCTACTTCTGAGTCTGGTCTCTTGAAAAAGACCGTAATTATCTGGTTGAAATTCTTTCAAAAACACCGAACGTAGACCGGGTACTGCGGCCACAGCCGCATTTCCTCCAGCAGCTGCCTGTGCTGCTGTGTCTTCCCAGTCATTCGGGAGTCTTGCGCACAGGAACCAATTTCTTGCAGTATCATCCAAGTACATACTGAAATTATTTCTTTTGTCAGCATCTCTCCAACCGTTTTGGGTAGAGATTGTTTCGTAGCGCTCTAACCATTGACGAGCGTCTTCCGTTGGACTCCCCCGAAAAACAGGTGGGCTTATAAATTTTCTAACAGCTGCCATAGCTGTACCTTGAAATTGCTGCTGATGTCTTGGAGGTACCAAAGGGTGTTGTCCTATCACAGGAACAACCAGATGTGTGGGCAGACTTAATTCTGCTTCGGAGTCGGATCTTGAATCTGCTTCGGAGTCAGGTTGTAACTCTGCTTCGGAGTCGGATCTTGAATCTGACTGATTTTCAGGGTTTCTGAAATCGCTCTGCTTAAACTTTACTTCACTTGAGGTAACTAGATTTTCGATAGAAGTTGAGATTTCTGGATCTTGTGTCGGGCCTGTTGTTGAACTTTCACCACCCGATAATTTGGGTGATGAAAGTGATCCGATACTTGGATTAGATTTTTTCTGCATCGACTAATTTTTTTAAGCAGCACAAAATTCGTTAACTACGGGTAACGAGCTGCATCTCCACCATTTGTCACACTTGACTTGAAAACGTTTGTATTATTCTCAACACAGAAAAAAAGGAATACAATGATTACATGAATAATGAATTGAAACCTTACTTTTGCTAAGCGTCTAGTTTAGTGGAAGAGAGAGCGACTAATAATGGAAAAACAGTGGGTTTTATACTAGCTTTGAAATTACGCCCTCTCCCTAAGGTTAATAGATTTTACTGCATATTCTAAAGCTATTCTGGAACTTCTACTTATTTAGGAACAAATGTCTAATAACATAACAGATAGTAGAACATTCGTAACTATAGCGTTTGAGTTTGACGCTTCTAGGAACAGATAGGGACATCTGCTGTTATTCCCCGCGACAGTATCACAGTGTATTCCCATTGAATAGAAGTATATTTGATCCTGTTTACATGTAGAAGTATAAACTCATAATATAGCAGTGTATTCAAATTAAATACAAGTATATTTGATCCTGTTTACATATAGAAGTAAAAATTCATGGTATCACAGTGTATTCACATTGAATAACAGTATATTTGATTCTGTTTACATGTAGAAACATAAACTCATAATATAACAGTGTATTCACATTGAATACAAGTATATTTGATTCTGTTATCATGTAGAAGTATAAACTCATTATATGACAGTGTATTCACATTGAATACAAGTATTTTTGAATCTTTTTACATGTAGAAGTATAAACTCATAATATAACAGTGTATTCACACTGAATACAAGTATATTTGATTCTGTTTACATGTAGAAGTATAAACTCATAATATTACAGTGTATTTACATTGAATACAAGTATATTTGATCCTGTTTACATATAGAAGGTAAAACTCATGGTATCACAGTGTATTTAAATTGAATACAAGTATATTTGATTCTGTTTACATGTAGAAGTACAACCTCATAATATAACAGTGTATTCACATTGAATACAAGTATATTTGATCCTGTTTACATATAGAAGTAAAAACTCATGGTATAACAGTGTATTCACATTAAATACAAGTATATTTGATTCTGCTTACATGTAGAAGTATAAACTCATAATATATCAGTGTATTCACATTAAATACAAGTATATTTGATTCTGTTTACATGTAGAAGTATAAACTCATAATATAACAGTGTATTCACATTGAATACAAGTATATTTGATTTTGTTAACGTGTAGAAGTATAAACTCATAAAATAACAGTGTATTCACATTGAATACAAGTATATTTGATCCTGTTTACATATAGAAGTAAAAACTCATTGTATAACAGTGTATTCACATTGAATACAAATATATCTGATTCTGTTCACATGTAGAAGTATAAACTCATAATATAACAGTGTATTCCCATTGAATACAAGTATATTTGATCCTGTTTACATGTAGAAGTATAAACTCATAATATAACAGTGTATTCACATTAAATTCAAGAAAATTTGATCCTGTTTACATATAGAAGTTTAAATTCATGGTATCACAGTGTATTAACATTGAATACAAGTATATTTGATTCTGTTTACATGTAGAAGTATAAACTCATAATATAACAGTGTATTCACATTGAATACAAGTATATTTGATTCTGTTTACATGTAGAAGTATAAAGTCATAATATAACAGTGGATTCACATTGAATACAAGTATATTTGATTCTGTTAACATGTAGAAGTATAAACTCATAAAATAACAGTGTATTCACATTGAATTCCAGTAATTTTTATCCTGATTGCATATAGAAGTAAAAACACGTGGTATCACAGTGTATTCACATTGAATACAAGTATATTTAAATCTGTTTACATCTAGAAGTATAAACTCATAATATAACAGTGTATTCACATTAATTACAAATATATTTGATTCTGTTTATATGTAGAAGTATAAACTCATAATATAACAGTGTATTCACATTAAATACAAGTATATTTGATCCTGTTTACATATAGAAGTAAAAACTCATGGTATCACAGTGTATTCACATTGAATACAAGTATATTTGATTCTGTTTACATGTAGAAGTATAAACTCATAATATAACAGTGTATTCACATTGAATACAAGTATATTTGATCCTGTTTACATGTAGAAGTATAAACTCATAATATAACAGTGTATTCACATTAAATACAAGAAAATTTGATCCTGTTTACATATAGAAGTTTAAATTCATGGTATCACAGTGTATTCACATTGAATACAAGTATATTTGATTCTGTTTACATGTAGAAGTATAAACTCATAATATAACAGTGTATACACATTGAATACAAGTATATTTGATTCTGTTTACATGTAGAAGTATAAAGTCATAATATAACAGTGGATTCACATTGAATACAAGTATATTTGATTCTGTTAACATGTAGAAGTATAAACTCATAAAATAACAGTGTATTCATATTGAATTCCAGTAATTTTTATCCTGATTGCATAAAGAAGTAAAAACACGTGGTATCACAGTGTATTCACATTGAATACAAGTATATTTAAATCTGTTTACATGTAGAAGTATAAACTCATAATATAACAGTGTATTCACATTAATTACAAATATATTTGATTCTGTTTATATGTAGAAGTATAAACTCATAATATAACAGTGTATTCACATTAAATACAAGTATATTTGATCCTGTTTACATATAGAAGTAAAAACTCATGGTATCACAGTGTATTCACATTGAATACAAGTATATTTGATTCTGTTTACTTGTAGAAGTATAAACTCAAAATATAACAGTGAATTCACATTGAATACAAGTATATTTGATTTTGTTCACATGTAGAAGTATAAACTCATAATATAACAGTGTATTCACAATGAATACAAGTATATACTATACTGTTTACATATAGAAGTAAAAACTCATGGTATCACAGTGTATTCACATTGAATACAAGTATATTTGATCCTGTTTACATGTGGAAGGATAAACTCATAATATAACAGTGTATTCACCTTGAATACAAGTATATTTGATCCTGTTTACATATAGAAATAAATACTCATGGTATCACAGTGTATTCACATTGAATACAAGTATATTTGATTCTGTTTACATGTAGAATTATAAACTCATAATATAACAGTGTATTCACATTGAATACAAGTATATTTGATTCTGTTTACATGTAGAAGTATCAACTCATAATATTACAGTGTATTCACATTGAATACAAGTATATTTGATCCTGTTTGCATATAGAAGTAAAAACACGTGGTATCACAGTGTATTCACATTGAATACAAGTATATTTGATTCTGTTTACATGTAGAAGTATAAACTCATAATATAACAGTGTATTCACATTAAATACAAGTATATTTGATCCTGTTTTCATATAGAAGTAAAAACACGTGGTATCACAGTGTATTCACATTGAATACAAGTATATTTGATTCTGTTTACATGTAGAAGTATAAACTCATAATATAACAGTGTATTCACATTAAATACAAGTATATTTGATCCTGTTTTCATATAGAAGTAAAAACTAATGGTATCACAGTGTATTCACATTGAATACAAGTATATTTGATTCTGTTTTCATGTATAAGTATAAACTCATAATATAAAAGTGTATTCACATTGAATACAAGTATATTTGATTCTGTTTACATGTAGAAGTATAAAGCCATAATATAACAGTGGATTCACATTGAATACAAGTATATTTGATTCTGTTTACATGTAGAAGTATAAACTCATAATATAACAGTGTATTCACATTGAATACAAGTATATTTGATTCTGTTTACATGTAGAAGTATAAACTCATAATATAACAGTGTATTCCCATTGAATACAAGTATATTTGATCCTGTTTACATATAGAATTAAAAACTCATGGTATCACAGTGTATTCACATTGAATACAAGTATATTTGATTCTGTTTACATGTAGAAGTATAAACTCATAATATAACAGTGTATTCACATTGAATACAAGTATATTCTATACTGTTTACATATAGAAGTAAAAACTCATGGTATCACAGTGTATTCACATTGAATACAAGTATATTTGATTCTATTTACATGTAGAAGTATAAACTCATAATATAACAGTGTATTCACATAGAATACAAGTATATTTGATCCTGTTTACATATAGAAGTTAAAACTCATAGCATCACAGTGTATTCACATTGAATACAAGTATATTTGATTCTGTTTACATGTAGAAGTATAAACTCATAATATAACAGTGTATTCACATTGAATACAAGTATATTTGATTCTGTTTACATATAGAAGTAAAAACTCATGGTACAACAGTGTATTCACATTAAATACAAGTATATTTGATCCTGTTTACATATAGAAATTAAAACTCATGGTATCACAGTGTATTCACATTGAATACAAGTATAATTGATCCTGTTTACATGTGGAAGTATAAACTCATAATATAACAGTGTATTCACATTGAATACAAGTATATTTGATCCTGTTTACATATAAAAGTAAAAACTCATGGTATCACAGTGTATTCACATTGAATACAAGTATATTTGATTCTGTTTACATGTAGAAGTATCAACTCATAATATTACAGTGTATTCACATTGAATACAATTATATTTGATCATTTTTACATATATAAGTAAAAACTCATGGTATCACAGTGTATTCACATTGAATACAAGTATATTTGATTCTGTTTACATGTAGAAGTATAAACTCAGAATATAACAGTGTATTCACATTGAATACAAGTATATTTGATTATTTTTACATATAGAAGTTAAAACTCATGACATCACAGTGTATTCGCATTGAATACAAGTATATTTGATCCTGTTTACATGCAGAAGTATATACTCATAATATAACAGTGTATTCACATTGAATACAAGTGTATTTGATCCTGTTTACATATAGAAGTAAAAACTCATGGTATCACATTGTATTCACATTGAATACAAGTATATTTGATTCTGTTTACATGTAGAAGTATAAACTCATAATATAACAGTGCATTTACAAAGAATACAAATATTTTGATCCTGTTTACATATAGAAGTAAAAACTCATGTTATCACAGTGTATTCACATTGAATACAAGTATATTTGATTCTGTTTACATGTAGAAGTATAAACTCATAATATAACAGTGTATTTACATTGAATACAAGTATATTTGATTCTGTTTACATGTTGAAGTATAAACTCATAATATAACAGTGTATTCACATTGAATACAAGTATATTTGATTCTGTTTACATGTGGAAGTATAAACTCATAATATAACAGTGTATTCACATTGAATACAAGTATATTTAATTCTGTTTACATATAGAAGTAAAAACTCATGGTATAACAGTGTATTCACATTGAATACAAGTATATTTGATCCTGTTTACATATAGAATTAAAAACTCATGGTATCACAGTGTATTCACATTGAATGCAAGTATATTTGATTCTGTTTACATGTAGAAGTATAAACTCATAGTATAACAGTGTATTCACATTGAATACAAGTATATTTGATCCTGTTTACATATAGAGGTAAAACTCATGGTATCACAGTGTATTCACATTGAATACAAGTATATTTGATTCTGTTTACATGTAGAAGTATTAACTCATAATATAACAGTGTATTCACATTGAATACAAGTATATTCTATACTGTTTACATATAGAAGTAAAAACTCATGGTATCACAGTGTATTCACATTGAATACAAGTATATTTGATTCTATTTACATGTAGAAGTATAAACTCATAATATAACAGTGTATTCACTTAGAATACAAGTATATTTGATCCGGTTTACATATAGAAGTTAAAACTCATAGCATCACAGTGTATTCACATTGAATACAAGTATATTTGATCCTGTTTACATGTAGAAGTATAAACTCATATTATAACAGTGTATTCACATTAAATACAAGTATATTTGATTCTGTTTACATGTGGAAGTATAAACTCATAATATAACAGTGTATTCACATTGAATACAAGTATATTTGATTCTGTTTACATGTAGAAGTATAAACTCATAATATAACAGTGTATTCACATTGAATACAAGTATATTCTATACTGTTTACATATAGAAGTAAAAACTCATGGTATCACAGTGTATTCACATTGAATACAAGTATATTTGATTCTATTTACATGCAGAAGTATAAACTCATAATATAACAGTGTATTCACATAGAATACAATTATATTTGATTCTATTTACATATAGAAGTTAAAACTCATAGCATCACAGTGTATTCACATTGAATACAAGTATATTTGTTCCTGTTTACATGTAGAAGTATAAACTCATAATATAACAGTGTATTCACATTAAATACAAGTATATTTGATCCTGTTTACATATAGAAGTAAAAACTCATGGTATCACAGTGTATTCACATTGAATACAAGTATATTTGATTCTGTTTACATGTATAAGTATAAACTCATAATATAACAGTGTATTCACATTGAATACAAGTATATTTGATTCTGTTTACATGTAGAAGTATGAACTCATAATATAACAGTGTATTCACATTGAATACAAGTATATTTGATTCTGTTTACATATAGAAGTAAAACTCATGGTATCACAGTGTATTCGCATTGAATACAAGTATATTTGATCCTGTTTACATGCAGAAGTATAAACTCATAATATAACAGTGTATTCACATTGAATACAAGTGTATTTGATCCTGTTTACATATAGAAGTAAAAACTCATAGTATCACATTGTATTCACATTGAATACAAGTATATTTGATTCTGTTTACATGTAGAAGTATAAACTCATAATATAACAGTGTATTTACAAAGAATACAAGTATTTTGATCCTGTTTACATATAGAAGTAAAAACTCATGGTATCACAGTGTATTCACATTGAATACAAGTATATTTGATTCTGTTCACATGTATAAGTATAAACTCATAATATAACAGTGTATTCACATTGAATACAAGTATATTTGATTCTGTTTACATGTAGAAGTATAAAGCCATAATATAACAGTGGATTCACATTGAATACAAGTATATTTGATTCTGTTTACATGTAGAAGTATAAACTCATAATATAACAGTGTATTCACATTGAATACAAGTATATTTGATTCTGTTTACATATAAAAGTTAAAACTCATGGTATCACAGTGTATTCGCATTGAATACAAGTATATTTGATCCTGTTTACATGCAGAAGTATAAACTCATAATATAACAGTGTATTCACATTGAATACAAGTGTATTTGATCCTGTTTACATATAGAAGTAAAAACTCATGGTATCACATTGTATTCACATTGAATACAAGTATATTTGATTCTGTTTACATGTAGAAGTATAAACTCATAATATAACAGTGTATTTACAAAGAATACAAGTATTTTGATCCTGTTTACATATAGAAGTAAAAACTCATGGTATCACAGTGTATTCACATTGAATACAAGTATATTTGATTCTGTTCACATGTATAAGTATAAACTCATAATATAACAGTGTATTCACATTGAATACAAGTATATTTGATTCTGTTTACATGTAGAAGTATAAAGCCATAATATAACAGTGGATTCACATTGAATACAAGTATATTTGATTCTGTTTACATGTAGAAGTATAAACTCATAATATAACAGTGTATTCACATTGAATACAAGTATATTTGATTCTGTTTACATATAAAAGTTAAAACTCATGGTATCACAGTGTATTCGCATTGAATACAAGTATATTTGATCCTGTTTACATGCAGAAGTATAAACTCATAATATAACAGTGTATTCACATTGAATACAAGTGTATTTGATCCTGTTTACATATAGAAGTAAAAACTCATGGTATCACATTGTATTCACATTGAATACAAGTATATTTGATTCTGTTTACATGTAGAAGTATAAACTCATAATATAACAGTGTATTTACAAAGAATACAATTATTTTGATCCTGTTTACATATAGAAGTAAAAACTCATGGTATCACAGTGTATTCACATTGAATACAAGTATATTTGATTCTGTTTACATGTAGAAGTACAAACTCATAATATAACAGTGTATTCACATTGAATACAAGTATATTTGATTCTGTTTACATGTTGACGTATAAACTCATAATATAACAGTGTATTCACATTGAATACAAGTATATTTGATTCTGTTTACATGTAGAAGTATAAACTCATAATATAACAGTGTATTCACATTGAATACAGGTGTATTGGATTCTGTTTGCACGTGGAAGTATAAACTCATAATATAACAGTGTATTCACATTAAATACAAGTATATTTGATTCTGTTTACATATAGAAGTAAAAACTCATGGTATAACAGTGTATTCACATTGAATACAAGTATATTTGATCCTGTTTACATATAGAATTAAAAATTCATGGTATCACAGTGTATTCACATTGAATTCAAGTATATTTGATTCTGTTTACATGAAGAAGTATAAACTCATAGTATAACAGTGTATTCACATTGAATTCAAGTATATTTGATCCTGTTTACAAATAGAGGTAAAAACTCATGGTATCACAGTGTATTCACATTGAATACAAGTATATTTGATTCTGTTTACATATAGAAGTAAAAACTCATGGTATAACAGTGTATTCTCATTGAATACAAGTATATTTGATCCTGTTTACATATAGAATTAAAAACTCATGGTATCACAGTGTTTTCACATTGAATACAAGTATATTTGATTCTGTTTACATGTAGAAGTATAAACTCATATTATAACAGTGTATTGACATTGAATACAAGTATATTCTATACTGTTTACATATAGAAGTAAAAACTCATGGTATCACAGTGTATTCACATTGAATATAAGTATATTTGATTCTATTTACATGTAGAAGTATAAACTCATAATATAACAGTGTATTCACATAGAATACAAGTATATTTGATCCTGTTTACATATAGAAGTAAAAACTCATGGTATCACAGTGTATTCATATTGAATACAAGTATATTTGATTCTGTTTACATGTAGAAGTATAAACTCATAGTATAACAGTGTATTTACAAAGAATACAAGTATTTTGATTCTGTTTACATATAGAAGTAAAAACTCATGGTATCACAGTGTATTCACATTGAATACAAGTATATTTGATTCTGTTTAGATGTAGAAGTATAAACTCATAATATAACAGTGTATTCACATTGAATACAAGTATATTTGATTCTGTTTACATGTAGAAGTATAAACTCATAATATAACAGTGTATTCACATTGAATACAAGTATATTTGATTCTGTTTACATATAGAAGTAAAAACTCATGGTATAACAGTGTATTTACATTAAATACAAGTATATTTGATCCTGTTTACATATAGAAGTTAAAACTCATAGCATCACAGTGTATTCACATTGAATACAAGTATATTTGATCCTGTTTACATGTAGAAGTATAAACTCATAATATAACAGTGTATTCACATTAAATACAAGTATATTTGATCCTGTTTACATATAGAAGTAAAAACTCATGGTATCACAGTGTATTCACATTGAATACAAGTATATTTGATTCTGTTTACATGTATAAGTATAAACTCATAATATAACAGTGTATTCACATTGAATACAAGTATATTTGATTCTGTTTACATGTAGAAGTATAAAGCCATAATATAACAGTGGATTCACATTGAATACAAGTATATTTGATTCTGTTTACATATAGAAGTTAAAACTCATGGTATCACAGTGTATTCGCATTGAATACAAGTATATTTGATCCTGTTTACATGCAGAAGTATAAACTCATAATATAACAGTGTATTCACATTGAATACAAGTGTATTTGATCCTGTTTACAGATAGAAGTAAAAACTCATGGTATCACATTGTATTCACATTGATTACAAGTATATTTGATTCTGTTTACATGTAGAAGTATAAACTCATAATATAACAGTGTATTTACAAAGAATACAAGTATTTTGATCCTGTTTACATATAGAAGTAAAAACTCATGGTATCACAGTGTATTCACATTGAATACAAGTATATTTGATTCTGTTTACATGTAGAAGTATAAACTCATAATATAACAGTGTATTCACATTGAATACAAGTATATTTGATTCTGTTTACATGTTGAAGTATAAACTCATAATATAACAGTGTATTCACATTGAATACAAGTATATTTGATTCTGTTTACATGTAGAAGTATAAACTCATAATATAACAGTGTATTCACATTGAATACAAGTGCATTTGATTCTGTTTACATGTGGAAGTATAAACTCATAATATAACAGTGTATTCACATTGAATACAAGTATATTTGATTCTGTTTACATATAGAAGTAAAAACTCATGGTCTAACAGTGTATTCACATTGAATACAAGTATATTTGATCCTGTTTACATATAGAATTAAAAACTCATGGTATCACAGTGTATTCACATTGAATACAAGTATATTTGATACTGTTTACATGAAGAAGTATAAACTCATAGTATAACAGTGTATTCACATTGAATTCAAGTATATTTGATCCTGTTTACATATAGAGGTAAAAACTCATGGTATCACAGTGTATTTACATTGAATACAAGTATATTTGATTCTGTTTACATATAGAAGTAAAAACTCATGGTATAACAGTGTATTCACATTGAATACAAGTATATTTGATCCGGTTTACATATAGAATTAAAAACTCATGGTATCACAGTGTTTTCACATTGAATACAAGTATATTTGATTCTGTTTACATGTAGAAGTATAAACTCATAGTATAACAGTGTATTTACAAAGAATACAAGTATTTTGATTCTGTTTACATATAGAATTAAAAACTCATTGTATCACAGTGTATTCACATTGAATACAAGTATATTTGATTCTGTTTACATGTAGAAGTATAAACTCATAGTATAACAGTGTATTCACATTGAATACAAGTATATTTGATCCTGTTTACATATAGAATTAAAAACTCATTGTATCACAGTGTATTCACATTGAATACAAGTATATTTGATTCTGTTTACATGTAGAAGTATAAACTTATAATATAACAGTGTATTCACATTGAATACAAGTATATTCTATACACTTTACATATAGAAGTAAAAACTCATGGTATCACAGTGTATTCACATTGAATACAAGTATATTTGATTCTATTTACATGTAGAAGTATAAACTCATAATATAACAGTGTATTCACATAGAATACAAGTGTATTTGATCCTGTTTACATATAGAAGTAAAAACTCATGGTATCACAGTGTATTCACATTGAATACAAGTATATTTGATTCTGTTTACATGTAGAAGTATAAACTCATAATATAACAGTGTATTCACATTGAATACAAGTATATTTGATTCTGTTTACATGTTGAAGTATAAACTCATAATATAACAGTGTATTCACATTGAATACAAGTATATTTGATTCTGTTTACATGTAGAAGTATAAACTCATAATATAACAGTGTATTCACATTGAATACAAGTATATTTGATCCTGTTTACATATAGAATTAAAAACTCATTGTATCACAGTGTATTCACATTGAATACAAGTATATTTGATTCTGTTTACATGTAGAAGTATAAACTCATAGTATAACAGTGTATTCACATTGAATACAAGTATATTTGATCCTGTTTACATATAGAGGTAAAAACTCATGTTATCACAGTGTATTCACATTGAATACAAGTATATTTGATTCTGTTTACATGTAGAAGTATAAACTTATAATATAACAGTGTATTCACATTAAATACAAGTATATTCTATACTGTTTACATATAGAAGTAAAAACTCATGGTATCACAGTGTATTCACATTGAATACAAGTATATTTGATTCTATTTACATGTAGAAGTATAATATAACAGTGTATTCACATAGAATACAAGTATATTTGATCCTGTTTACATATAGAAGTAAAAACTCATGGTATCACAGTGTATTCACATTGAATACAAGTATATTTGATTCTGTTTACATGTAGAAGTATAAACTCATAATATAACAGTATATTTACAAAGAATACAAGTATTTTGATCCTGTTTACATATAGAAGTAAAAACTCATGGTATCACAGTGTATTCACATTGAATACAAGTATATTTGATTCTGTTTACATGTAGAAGTATAAACTCATAATATAACAGTGTATTCACATTGAATACAAGTATATTTGATTCAGTTTACATGTAGAAGTATAAACTCATAATATAACAGTGTATTCACATTAAATACAAGTATATTTGATCCTGTTTACCTATAGAAGAAAAAACTCATAGTATCACAGTGTATTCACATTGAATACAAGTATATTTGATCCTGTTTACATTAGAAGTAAAAACTCATGGTATAACAGTGTATTCACATTGGATACAAGAATATTTCATTCTGTTTACATGTAGAAGTATAAACTCATAATATAACAGTGTATTCACATTGAATACAAGTATATTTGATCCTGTTTACATATAGAAGTGAAAACTCATGGTATCACCGTGTATTCACATTGAATACAAGTAAATTTAATTCTGTTTACATAAAGAAGTATAAACTCATAATATAACAGTGTATTCACATTGAATACAAGTATATTTGATCCTGTTTACATATAGAAGTAAAAACTCATGGTATCACAGTTTATTGTCATTGAATACAAGTATATTTGACTCTGTTTACATGTAGAAGAATAAACTCATAATATAACAGGGTATTCACATTAAATACAAGTATATTGGATACTGTTTACATATTGAAGAAAAAATCATGTTATCACAGTGTATTCACATTGAATACAAGTATATTTGATTCTGTTTACATGTAGAAGTATGAACTCATAATATAACAGTGTATTCACATTGAATACAAGTATATTTAATCCTGTTTACATATAGAAGTAAAAACTCATGGTATCACAGTGTATTCACATTGAATAC